>NW_020954642.1:12613640-12624562 GCF_900497805.2 Vombatus ursinus
GGTAAGATTTTTTTTCTAGCCTAAGACAATATAGGCAGACAGAAAAGAGAGGTCTGTGACACTGGAGTGGAAGCTTGTCTAGAGCACACTATATGACAGAAAAAATAAAATAAAATAAATAACAGAATTTTTAAAAAAACATGAAAAAAAAAGTTAGCCAAGTACCAGATTTCTTGAGTTTAACAGAGTTAAAATAGACACTGGAGCAAAATCTATTACAGTTCAACTGAAGTAAAAAAAAAAAAGCAGAGATAGTAATCATGATTTCAGACTAAGCAAAGCAAAAATTGACTTAAAAGAAATAATCATCAAGGAAACTTCATTTTACTAAAATTTTACTACTATCATAGACAACAAATTAACATAAATAATTTGGCTAGTTATTTTTTCAATAAAGGCCTCATTTATCACATATTTAGGGAACTAAGTCAAATGCATAAAAATAAAAGTCATTCTCCAATTGACAAATGGTCAAAGGATATGAACAGGCAGTTTTCAGAAGAAGGGATCAAAGCTATTTATAGTCAAATAAAAGTGCACTAAACCACTGTTAAATTTAGAATTGGAAATTAAAACAACTCAAGGTTACCACCTCACACCTATCAGAAATGATAGAAACTGGAGGGGCTAATAGAAAATAGGTACACTAATGAACTGTTGGTAGAGTTGTGAACTAGTCCATTCATCTCATGTTGAAGAACAATTTGGAATTATACACAAAGAGCTATAAATCTTTGCATACATGCCATTTGAGTTAGCAACAGCACTACTAGTTCTATACCCTACAGAAATCGGAAGAGAATGATCTATCTATGCAAAAATATTTATAGCAGCTTTTTGAGGTGGCAAAAAAAATGGAATTTGAGGGGATACTCATCATTTGAGGAATGATTGACAACTTTTTGTTTATGATTGTGATGGAATAATATTGTGCAATTAGAAATGATGAGAAGAGCGGTTTCAGGAAAACAACAACAACCATGGAAAGACCGATATAAACTGATGGAAGTAAAATGAGAAGAACCAGGAGATCATTGTGTACAGTAAGAAAAATGTTGTGATGATGATCAAATGTGAAAGACTGATCAGTA
The DNA here is from genome assembly GCF_900497805.2 of Vombatus ursinus. NCBI lineage: Eukaryota > Metazoa > Chordata > Mammalia > Diprotodontia > Vombatidae > Vombatus > Vombatus ursinus. The sequence continues at coordinate 12,614,732 of NW_020954642.1, forward strand.
CAATGTTCCAAGACCATTTCAAAGATCTCATGATGAAAAATGCTATCCAACTTCAGAGAGAGTACTGATGAACTCTGAATGTAAATGGATGTATAACTTCCTCATGTTTTTTTTAAAATATGACTAATATGGAAATATGTTTCAAACTATTTCACATATATAATTGACATAATTTTGCTTCCCTTCTTTATGTAGCTATTTCCCTATGAGTTTAAGCAGATGTTAGCCTCTTCTTAATAACTATTTTCCTTTTTCTTGTACAGTCCCTGGCCAGAAATTAGTTTTCTACCCTACTATGGCTCCAATAGTCCATAATTGGATTATACTAATCAAAAAATAAAGTCACTAAGTCAAAAACAACATATTAAATGTCTACTATTTGGCAGTGTGCTTAGCACTGGAGTTAAAAAAAAATGGAAATATTAAAACATTTCCTGCTCTTAAAGAACTCATAGTCTTATTGTTGAGACAACATGAAGACTATAATGTATGAACAAGATATGTGTAAGATAAATTGGTGATGATCAACAGAGAGAAAGCAGTAGCAATAAGGGGAATTGGCAAAGGTTTCATGTCAAAGGCAGATTATTAGCTTAGACTTAAAGGAATCTAGGGAAGCCAGGAAAGAGAAATGATGAGGGAATCCATTTCAGGTATGGGAGATAGCTAGTGAAAATGGCCAAAATTAGGAAATGGAATGGCATGTGCAACTTACAGTAAAGAGGCCAGTATCACTAGATCACAGAGTACTTGGTGATGGGTAAGGGATGTAGAGTTAAAGTTAGGAGATGTCCAATTTATTAAAAAAAATGTATATGCTAAATAGATTTTTTTAATTTAAAAAAAAAATTGATCAAGCATTCACTGTTCCAGACACCCTAGACAATACTAAAGAATGGAATGTTTCAGGGAAAGAGTAATATCGGGGCATCTTTTGAATAAGAATTTGAACTGATGAAGAGGAGGGAATAGGACAATCTCAACAGATTAGACAGCCTAAACAATGACATGGAGACAGGATGGAGAATATTGTGTGTATGAGACACCACAATGAGACTGACTTAGAGGGGTATCTATGGAAAATTTAAGAGCTAAGATTGGAGAGGTAAAATAGAGGCAAAATGAATATCAAAATAGAAAGTTTGGACTTAACCTTATAAGTAGTAGGGAAATATAGACAATAGGGACTGCATGGGTCAGTGTGGTTCAAACATAATTCAAGAACCTTATGTTAGTCAATTGCTTGTCTTCTCACTCACAGACACATAGAAGAAAAACTTAGAGCTTTTGCCCCTTTTTCTTAACACTATATAGTGGATTCATGAGTACCAAACTAGTCCAAAGACTGTAGTCTAAGTATACAATTTTATATTTGATCCCATGGGCGATCTAAGGAAACATTTAACACCATAGTTAGTCCTGCACTCTAAGATCACATTGATAGCATAGTAGAAGATGGAGTGAAGTGAGGACAGGTTTAAAGAAAAGAGGTTTATTAAAAAGCTATTTCAATAGTTTAGGTTTGAAGTGATGAGGGCCTTAACCAGGGCAATAATGGTACCAGAGGAGAGAAAGGGCATATTTAAGAGATGTTGATCAGATAGAATCAACAGGACTTTGCAAATGATTGGACAAAGGGGTGTGAAAGAAAGTTAGGAGTCAAGGATGACAAGTAGATTCTGAGCTTGAAAAATGATGGTGACTCCTTGTCAGAAATAGGAAAATAAGGAAGGAGGGAGGTCTGGGGCAAGGGCCACTGGGAAATAAGTTCAAATTTTGACATTTAAGATGTCTATACTTAATTTCAGATTGAAATGTGAGCAGTGTGAGTAGACCTGTGGCTCACAAGAATAGGGATGATAAATTAATCCATGGGAGCTGGTAAGATCACCAAACAAATTGGTATGTAGGCAGAAAAGAGCCTAAGGCAAAGAATTAGAGAACATCCATTTTTAGTTATTATGACCTGAATTAAGTTCCAGCAAAGGAAACTGAAAGTCAGACAAGTAGGAAGTTAACTAGAAGAACAAAAAATTTTAAAAAAATCCCTAGGGAAGAGAAAGTATCAAGGGGATGAGAGAGATGGGCTGCTTCCAAGTCTGCAGAGAGTTCAAGAAATTTGAGAATTCAGAAAAGGCCATCTCAGCATTTATGCATTAAGTCATAGGCACATAATATATAATGTAAATAACACTTGACTTGATGTCCAAGGTCCTGAGTTTGAATACTGACTCTGCTAACAGTGTGACCTCAGATGAATTAAATACTTAAATTGCCCTCACTTCCTTTCTTTATAAAACAGGAGTGTTGGGTTAGATGATTTTTAAAGCCGTTCTAGCTATAAATTCTATGATCTTAAACATGCCTTGTGTAGACCATTCATTAGGCTAAAACAATAAAAATAATACATCTTCAGGAGGACTTCTGCTTTTGCAGTTTCTCTCCATAGGTTATAAGTAGGCACAGAAATGCTTATTTCCTTACTATATTCTATGTTGGGATTATAATTGAGTTATATCTAAATCCCATCTGTAGTCAGTATGTCATAGCTATGACTAGAAGAATAGATACTGAGTGTTTGTCTGGAAGAAATGACCAGAAATGTGGATGAGCAGATATGGCCAGTCAAGGGAAGACCAGTTGGGGAAACAGACTTCTTCAGCTGAATTTCAAACTGTTGTAATCTGAAGGCTCTTTTTGGCTTATATAATTTCCATTCCTCCCTATTCCACTCTTAAACTCTTTTACCTGACAAGGACTTCATGGTTTCTTTTTCTGTGTCCTCAGCTTTGAGAGTTAGGTCAAACCACGTTTCAAGATCCACTGAAAAGTAGGGATAGGAATAAGGATTACTTCTGTGATCATTGGTGTATCACGCTCTAAGGCAAGGAAAATCTCTCTAACCTAGCTTTACACTTTCTCTGCAACTTATAGCTGTAAAGAGTTTTTTGCTTTTTTTTTTAAAGTATTGGGAAGTAAAGTGATTTGCTCAGTATTTGATGATCACATAAATGCAGCATGTTATTAGATGGCAAGTATGGTTGACACAATGTGATTAAAAATTCTCGTGGACTTGGTATCAGATGACCTGAGTTATAAGACTGGTGCTGATATTAACTGAGCAACCATAGGCATATCATTTCATCTCTCTATGTTAAAATTCTTTGGTTATAAGATAGAACTACTATTATTTATACCAACTACTTCACTGTTGTTGTAATTGCCCAATTTATATGAATTTTTTAAGTGTCTACTATGTGCTAGGTGCCACATTGGGTGTTGTGGATATAAAGACAAAAACAAAACAAAACCATCTCTATCTTCAAAGACCTTACTCAATGTAGTTATTCAAGAAGAATGTAAGTTTTCAAGATGTGAACAACTTTTATCACTGATAGTCCCTACTCCTTCACTTGACTATTTGTTAATCTAAATTTGTCCATTCTTGATTGTGTTTTACTTAACTTTGAAATCTTTGGGGAAAGGGTGAAGAAGGATAAGATCCTATCATAGCAAGTACTGGCTTTCTTTCTTAAAATGGCCAAATAATGTCTTCATTTCCCTTTATTGATTGACACCCACAGATTAAGGAGCTGGAATCAATGAAAATGGTAATTTTCAATCACCTCAGACAGGAGAGTAAGCTTTTCCCCCTCAGATTCCTTATATTTTTAATTATCTGGGCCACTCTAGAGGAAATTATTCTTTAAATGTCTTGTATCTTCATTCTGATCAAATTAAGAAGCATTTATTAAATGACTGTTCTGCACAGTAAATGTATGAGTTATGAAAGATTTACTGTAATTATTTTTTATACATTATTGTGTCTCCCTAGGTAGACTATAGGTTTCATGGAGACAAGGCTATAATGAATAATTCAGTTCATTGAAGAATTCTCCAGGGTCAAATACAAAATGCTTTCATTGGTATTCAAAGCCCTTCATAACCTATCCCTTCCTACATTCTCAGTCTTCCTTCTGCAAAATCTCTTCAATTCAGTGACAGTGGATATTCCACAAGCAAGACATTCCATCTCTCAGCTCTCAATATTTTCACTGTCCCTCATGCACTCTTTCCTCAACTCCATCTACTTACCTTAAGTCTCAAATTAAATTCCATATTTTACTAGAAACTTTTCTAAACCTCCCTTAATTTTAGTCACTTCCTTTTGTTAGTTCTTTCCTATTTAACATGTATGTAGTTTGTTTTGTATATACTTATTTGTATATTGTCTCCCTCATTAGATTGTAAACTCTTTAGGGGCAAAGATTGTCTTTTGCCTTTTTTTGTGTGTGTCCTTGTCACTTAACATAATGTTTAGCATATAATAGGTATTTAGTAAATATTTATTGAATGGTTATTAACATATTAAATACCTTTTCTTTCAATGACAAACAACAAATAAAAAATAATATAAGATCTGGACTTTCAAGGTGCTTCCAAACTAGTCAGGGAGACAAAACAAATACGCACATAATTGTGATACATGTTAAAATACAATGATTGTAAAGGAAAGTTTTTTCCCCCTTTTAATACAGTGTTGTCTCATAACATAGTGACTTGATTATAGTGGGGCCTTTTTAATATTAGTTAGATACATAAAAACAGAATTGATTTTTTCTCAGTTAGATTTTCATTGTAAAGCACACATTCTCTAAGAACCTGTATTAATATTTCAAATCTAATGAATTTATTCCTTTGATTTATGTAATCTACAGTTTATTGGGACTATTGCCATGCTCTGAGTTTCTGCCAAAGGCAGTACAATGTACTTACAGTTCCCAAACTTCCTTCTTCTTAGCTAAACCTTTAAAATATCTCATGGATATTGTCAGTTATTGCCTTTATGGCATAGCGAATTTGGCAGACATTTATAGGTTTGAAAGTCAAAGGTTAATGTTTTTGTTTGTTTGGTTTGGTTTGGTTTTTCATTAAGCACTCACTTTGAGGGAGAAAATTACAAGGCAATTTATATCCAGGGAGAGTTTTTTTTCTTTAATATGTTTATATCTCTCCAGTTATATATGTGACTGTATAGTCATATCCACAGAAATAATAACAGAGACATAAAGAGTAGGCAAGTAGAGCAATGTAATGTAAAGAACATTGGATTTGAAGACAAAAGGATCTAACTTCAAATTACTGCTCTAACAATTGTTATTTGATAATGAGCTAGTTAACTAAGAGCCTCAGTTTCCTCAAATGTAAAATGTAGATAAGAATCATCTGATATATTTCAAAGTGTTGTTTAGAAAGCAATTTTGTAGAGCTTAGTTCTGTCATATAAGTATCTATGTGTCTGTATGTATGTGTGATCTGAATATCAAATTACAAGGCAATCCTGGAGAAGAAAGTACTAGCATCTGAAGGTGAGGAATAAAGAAAGACTTCTGGTAGTAGGCATCACTTGAATTGAGAATTGTAGTAAATTGGTAATATCTGTAATGTGTTGTGGAGAGAGCCAATCCAAAGCCATGGATATGAGAACCAGAGAGTCTTGTATGAGAGTTGGTGAATGTGAAAACAGACTAGAGAGGTAGGAAGAGTTCAGGATGTAAAGAGCTTTAAACGTCAGACAGAGGAGTTTAATCTGTTCTAGGAGTAAGAATTCAAGATGGGTGACAGAAAAATAAAAAAAAACCCTGTATTTAAGAGAGTAATTTCAATAAGTATGGGGAGGATAGATTAGAGTGTGGAAAGACTTAAGGAATGGAAAACAAACAGAAGGCTAATAATAACATAAGTCTGACATGTGACCTGACCTACATTTTATTTTAATTACTTTATTTATGTATTCATTTATCTACTTGCTTATGTATTTCTTTTCTGATCCATAGCTTTATCCATTCAGCAATTCATTCATTTTTTCCTTACTTATTCCTCAATTTATTTATTGATTTATTTATTGTCATCCAAGCATCCATCCATTCCATTATTTGCTTGCTTTCTTCTTTATCCATTCACCTATAAATCTGCCCATTTAATTATTCATTCATTTGCTTATTTATGAGCCTAGTATTAAATTTTCTTCATTTGGAACTTCTAATAAGGAACTCTTACCAATGCAGATCAGTAATATTCTCTGAACTTGTGATTATAGAGAAATTCTTGGAGTTCTAAGAGGTTGAGTTACATGGCTGAAGTTATACACATACCATGTGTGTGTATAAAAAGTTCAACAGCAGTTTGTAGGTAACAAATAATTTTAATGATTATGGATAGTGAATAATTAATATGTTCATTTAACTCTTTCGCATAAACCAAAAGAGGAATCATGGAGGCCTCTCAATGCTTATGCAATATTGGAAGAGCAGTTATTCCCAACAGGCAGAAATCAACTCTGATTGGTTAACGATTAATGAGAATGTATAATATAAGGAAAATCATAATGGGGCTATTGTAATGAGGAGCTAGGGGACTATGACTTTGATTATGTCACTTTTACTCCTCTTTATAACCAGACCACTCCTAGCCTCAGGCAAAGTAGACAAAGGAATCTACCCTACCCAAGTTTGTCTGAATAGAACACAAGGGCCTGGAATTTACCTAGATTAGATTCTTTTTTTTTTTTTTTACTTTTTAATAAGAACTAAGCTTCCCCAATTGGGTGGGATTTCAAAACTCAAAACGCATTCACCCCCAGAATTTGAGCAATCTAATCTATCAGCAATGTCCTTCAGATAGGTGCTGGTTGAATAACCCTATAAGAGACTGATTTCTGAATGAGGGGATAGACAAGGGAAAATCTTAATCTCAGTGAATAACTGGTTATTAATATAAGAAAGAAATAATTATGTAAGAGTAAAAACTAGCACCTCATCTTCATGATACTTTCTGTGCTATACCACATTATATATTATCACAGATTCCTTCAAACTGTCAAACTGAATTTCTAAAAGTTGGGAAGATATCAAAGGCAGCTCTACCATGCAGACCATGTGAGGGAAGGAGACATAGACAGGATACATGGTTGTACCAGCTGCCTAACCACAGATTGGCACACTCTGGAAGGCACAGAGAAATGGCCAAATAAGGGAAATTTCCTGAAAAATCTACACAATACAGATATGCCTTTCAAAAGCCCCACAGGCTTAAGTGGGTCTGAATTTTAACCCCATAAGCAACAGAATTCATCTAAAGACAATAGAGTTTTATCCTTCCTAATCATTTACTGGCAACTGTAAATTATTATTTATCCATATATTCTCCATATATAGCTATATGCTGTTTGCAAGCTTCTGCATATTTGTAATTTTGATGCCAATTCAGTTTCCTTGCTTCCAGTTCTAATGTTTTCTCTTGTCATAATGCCAGTAAAATGCATGTAGTAGAGACTTGTGTGCTGTAATTCTCCACATACATGTGAGGAACATTTATAAAAGAGCATGCACTCAGTTGAAAGTACACTGAACTTGGAGTCAGAAGAATAAGGGTCACATGCTGGTATAAGGAAGGAAATCCCAGATCAATATTTTTGGAGAGGAATTTTTTTTTTCTAGAATTATAGGTTTAGATATGGAAGGAAACAAATGAAGTCTTCTAGTACAATTTCTTAATTATAAAATTAAGGAGAATGAAACCAAGACAGTCTATGAATTGCCCAATGATGAAACAGGTACTAAGGGCAGAACCAAGATTTGAACCCAGTTACTCTTATTACAAATCCAGTGCTCCTTAAGAATGAGCATGGTTTAAGAATCAATTGGGCCGCTTCAGTAAATAATGATATCCTTACCATTGGAAGTATTCAAGCAGAGTTGAGTTCTTCACTTCTAATAGATACTGCAATGGGGCTTCAAGATACCTATGTCGTTTGGTTCTAAGGATGCCTTATATTAGATGATTCTTATTACATAATTCAAGCTTGTGACCTTACTTCAACCAGAGGCATAAGGAAGGAAATTTTACCAAATTGGAAACAAAAAACAGCTGACATATTTGAGTACAGAATATTTCTTCTCCTCCCCTTTCCTTCCCTCTCCTCTCCTCTCCTCTTACCTGAGGGTATTCTGCCCAAAGCAAGGTAAATTTTGATGACCTAAAGCTACTTAGTTAATTTAGGGTTTACTGGCTAGATTTCTTTCTCAAATATCAAGCCTTAAACCCAATTCACTTTGGATCTCATAGATTGGACAACAATAGGTCCCTGCCCAAGCACCATTTAATGGTTATTTTGTGGGCCCTCCTAGCTCAGAGTGAATGTAAACAGTAACTGTTTCTTTTTATCCAGCAACTCTGAGGGTCTTCCCCTAGCAGTTTGATTTTTTTGTGTTAAAGGGGCCATCCCTTGACTCACTTCTTAAAGAGGCCTATTCACTGAACCTGCATTGCCTCACTCAAAGTGAGAACCTAAAAAGACCTTAGCTTAAAAAGGCCAAGGTCTCCCACTGCATCCTGGGCTGTCTCCAGTTATCCTGATTTATATCTGGTCACTGGACCCAGATGGCTCTAGAGGAGAAAGTGAGGCAGGTTGGTGACTTTGCACAGCCTTCCTTCACTCAAGTCAAAGTCAATTGCAAGTCATGTGATCCTCTCCCTGATATCATGGTCCTCTTCCAGAACAAAGGACAAAACACAAAACCACAATCACATAATCTAAGGATATGGAATAAACCCAGACATTCTCCTTAAGATTTTGTCTCCCTTATAACTTCTATAATATCAAATCACAGTCTCTCTGGGCATCAGTTTTCTCATTTGAAAATGTGGAAATTATGCTAAATGATTTCTAACATCCTTTAAAATGGTAACATTCTGTGATCTAGGGTCATAGAGTTATAATTTGAACCTACCTCAGAGGGCAGATAATTGAACTCTCTTTTTTCAATTAAGAAAAATGAAGTCTAGAGATGTGATGGTAAATGGTAATGGAGGTAGGTAGTAGTAATAGTTCAAATTTACATTGTATTTTAAAGCTTATAATGCACTTCATATGAATTATCTAATTCTTTTCACAGCAACTTATGAGGTAGGCAATGTTAAAATTTAAATTGAGGGAAATGAATGTGAGAGAGATTATAAGAACTTGTCCAAGATCTAGCAGATAATAAGTTGTAGTCTCAGATTTGAACCTAATACCTCTGGCTCCAAATTCATCAGATTTTCTTTTTAAGTATGCTTCTTAATTTTCTCTATTCTAAGTTTCCTTTCAGGTTTAAAATCATATGATTTTTAATATTTTTTTCATTGCATTCATCAAAATATGTCAAACCCCCAAACCCATTGAGGTCATGTAGAGAGTAATATTTAACTACTTTAAAACGTAATTTTTATATATTGAAATATTCCTTTATAAGGCATTTTCTTTTGTATTGATATGATATGATAGCAGAAAAACATAAGATTGTTTGTTTGTTTTTCCTTCTTTGGAAGTGTGGAAGGCTAAAATATCAATCCCCAATCTTCTAGCATTAGTTAGAAATGCCAGCTCAAGATTATCAAATGAAGAGACTTTACTAAATACACAGAGTAAAGATCAGAGAAGGGTTGTATATGTGTCTGAGTTAAGTGGCCCCGCTGTTTATTTTTAAAATGCAGAATCTACTTATAAGACTCTAGTAAGGGATATAAAATCCCAGAAATCTGCAAAGATGGTTACAATATTGTAGAGTCTGAAGTGGTCATCCTAATCCTATTAGGATATAAGCCATTGCTTTGAACTCCTTTACACCCCATTAAAAAAAAGGTTCTCCTTCCTGAGTTATTATGAGAAACAATTTTAATAGATATTTGTTATTTTAAATCTTTTCCCCAAAGATTCTTTAAATATATTGACAGACCGAAGAAGAAGAAGAAGAAGAAGAAGAAAAGAAGAAGAAGAAGAAGAAGAAG
>NW_020954642.1:12624593-12632107 GCF_900497805.2 Vombatus ursinus
AAAGGGGCCCCAAGAGTTTTAGCAGCCAAGAAATTTCATTCTCCTGTATTGAACCCACTGGTGATTATATTCTCTGCACTTAACTACTGAGGGTGAATAGTTTGGCACTGTGGCACTACTTGAAGCTTTTCCAGGTTTCAACTTCCAGAGCTTATGTCTTGTTACATAGCCCTTTAGAATTCAGAGTTCTCAATGGGAAGGAAACAAAAGTTTTAGTAGAGGAGTAGATGTGATGGTTTGCAATACTGATCTTGGCGAGTTTTACAAGCAGTGATTAATTCATCTTTACACATTTTGAAACACATATGTACTTTGATCACTTCCCTGGTAATAGGGACCTGGAACAGCCAAAAGCATCCATATGGCTTAGGAGTCTGAATATAAATGTCTCCTTGTTGGATCTTGAACATATCTACATTTGTCATTTTTACATACACTCTAACCATCTCTCCACTAAATTGCATCAGAAGATTAGGAGAACAGAATTGTAATGTTATTGAGGTTGGCTTTGGACTTCTTGGCCAGAGGGCCTTGCTGAAATAGCAGAAACTAATTAAGCAGAAAGAGAGATCAGAATCACCTGTTAGCAATAACACATATAGATTTCTTTTCTCTAATGAGTACTCTTTCAACTGTGACAGTATTAATATCACAAAGGGTACTCTTCTCCCTTCCCCCTAAAACTGTGTTGAATGATTAGAACAAGTTTGTGACATGACTCTGAAACTTGTTAGGGAAGTAGAATCAACATCCAAAATTCGAAAGGGCAGTGTTTTCTCACTCAGAACACTGCTTTGCTTCCATTCAAGCTTCTAGAAATTAGCATTAATTTGATTGGTGCTGCTATTAAGTATGCTATTCTTATTTTTAGAAAGTTCATATGTGATCAGCTGGTCTTATGGAAGCAAGAAACTCAAGCCACTTAGAGACTGGCACTGATTGTTGTCCTTCATTTTTTTTTTTTGCTTTTTGGTAGGGCAATTGGGGTTAAGTGACTTTCCCAGGGTCACACAGCTAGTAAGTGTCAAGTATCTGAGGTCAGATTTGAACTTGAGTCCTCCTGACTGTAAGGCTGGACATCTATCCACTGTGCCACCTAGCTGCCCCTGTGGTCCTTCATTCTTGAAAAGGAACAAAAGGACATCACTATGTTGGGGTCAAGGTACAGTGTGTCTCACTGTGGCAGATCACACCAATATGAACTCAGAAAACTCTACCACAGTTCATGAACAAATAACCCATATAAACATTTGAAGTGGAAATGTTTCTAAATTTGTGAATCTCATGTTTCTTTTGAGCTATTATAATTCTGCTTTGCTCATAGAGCATAGTGCCCAGCATGCTGTGCTAGGTGGTCCTGTGCTAGTATCCAAAGTTCTTCAAAAGACTTTAGGAGTCCTACTATCACTTCTTCTGACTCAGTGGGGAGTTTGCTGTTTGCTTATATCCTTAGCACCTCAACCCTTACCCCATGCTGTTTATCAGAAATTCAGTCCTCTCCTTTCTGCCACTCCTTTAGAGCATATTGAGGCAAATGCTAATTCAGTACATTATATTATTAATTTCATTCATTCTACAATAATTTATTAAGCACATAATATGTGGTTACCACTAAAGATACAGAGACAAAGAAAACAGTGTTCCTATGGTAGTGTGTGTGTGTGTGTGTGTGTGTGTGTGTGTGTGTGTGTGTGTATGGGGGGAGGGTGATATACAGAGATAAGTAATACAAATACATGCAAAATCATGGATGGTAGGACTTCTTTATAGGAAAGGGGATTTGGACTGAGACTTGGGGAACCTAGTTATTTTAAAGGAAAAAAATGAAGGATTTCCTTTGAGGCATAATTGGGATATCAAGATAGGAAAAGCTTTAGAGATCTAGTTTTATCTGCTTATTTTTGCAGATAAAGAAACAAAAACCAAAGAGACTCCCAAAATCACACCAACACTAACTGGTAAAACCATGATTCTAATCAGGTAGCTTACATCTAAGCATTTTACCATTATATCATGTCTTGTTCGGGGATTTGAAATATTTCTTTCCCATTGCCATTTTCAAACAATCCCTCTAACATCATCACTTAGTAACCTCTCTTCCATAGAGTTTCATTCAAACTTAATATATCACCCAATCAGAACTCTAGTAACTGTTATATACCAACATCCAAGACACTATCCTTACTTTGTCAATGAGTTTAGTGCCTGTTTCAATCTTTCTCTCAAGGCCAATTCCTCACCTCCTACTAAGGATCTTCAACACTCATATTGATATTCCCTCAAGCACCTTAACTTTCTTTTTTTCTTGACTTGTTCACTTCCCATGACCTACTCCTTCATTTCTCCTCAGTCACCTACAGAGATGGTTGCATATTTAATCTCTCTACCACTCATGTGTTCTACTTTTATATTCAAGAATTCTAAAATTCCTTTATCTGATTATAATCTACCATCATTCCCTATTTAACTCTACCATAACCATTCTCTTCATCATCATGAATATTTTTAATCCATTTACCTCAGTTCTTATCTAGGCCAGCACTATAACAGCCACACTCTCCTCACTTCTCTGTTTTGACTCTTGAAGTAAGATAATTATTTTATCCCTCCTCAATCAACAAACTATCCCATTCATCCATCATAACAGCCAATTCAAATGGTTTCATTCCTCCTTAGGATGTTCATGGTGCCCCTTCCCTTACCCTCTCAGTCAAGGACTTTGGTTCCTACTTCATTGATGAATTGAAACAATTCAATAAGATTTCAGTTAATCAACATTAAATGTCAACAAAAAAGAGGGAAAAGACTGTCACAACCCTCAAGAAGTTTACCTGGCAATCAGGATTACCTGACAAAGGGGAAACAATGAGCAGATTAATATTTGAAAACAAGGATAAATAGGAGGAAAAAAATATGAGAATGAAGGCAGTAAAATTAAGAGGGATTAGGAAAAGTTTCTTATAGAAATTGTGATTTCAGTTAGCAATTAAAGGAAGCCAGGGAAATTGGGAGGTAAATATAAGAAGGAAAAGCTTTCCAGATATGCGGGATAGCCAGAAAAAAAATGGCAAGTCCCAGGGCTGAGAAATGCAATATAGTCTTCATGGAACAGCCAGGATACCAGTATCACTTAACTGAAGAGTATGAGTCAAGGAAAAAAACAAAACAAAACAAAACAAAAATAGAAAGGTTGATGGAGGTTTGGTTATGAAGGGCATTGAACACCAAACAACATTTTATATTTGATCCTAAAGGCAACAGGGAGCCCTTGGAGTTTGAGTAGAGTTTATCATTGACCTTCAGTTTAGACAAATAACTTTGGTTGCTGAATGGAGGATTGATTGGACTAGGTAGAGTATAATGGCTAGTACCAGTGTCAGGTCATGAAGGCCTATACCAGAGCAGTGGCAGTTTCAGAGGAGGAAAGGGAGCATAGGTGAGAGGTGTTAGTAATAATGTATGTGGGGGGTGAGAAATAGTGAGGAATCAAGGATAACACCTACTCTCTGATTCTGAGGAATTGAGGAAGTTAGCATTGCCCTCAATAGTAATAGGGAAGTTAGCAAGTAGGGCAGATTTAGTGGAAAAGATGTTTGGTTTTGGACATATTGATTTTAAGATGTCTCCTTCTTCATCTCACATCACTTTTACTGACTTCTCTCGATATCATCTACTTCACCTATGTTTTACATGAAGAGCTGATTCTTCTTTTGCCAAGGCAAACCTCTGTACAATCACCCTTGATACCATTCTATTTGCCTTCTTTAGCAGATTGCCCCCTTTGTCATGTAATAACCACTCTCTCAGTAATCATCAATCTCTCATTTTCCATAGGCTGCTTTCCAACTTTTTTTATACCCATGTCTCCATTCTACTAAAAGAAAAGTGTATCTGATAATCACCATTAGCTATTGTGATAACTCTTTTTTTAATGCTAAAATCCTTTGACATAAAACTTGAAAATTTTGCCTAAAATTAATGCCTCTACTTCCTGTTCTCTCATTTACTTTTAAACCCTCTGTTATCTTGTCTTTAAATTTATCATACAACTGAAAAACTGTCTCTGAAGTTGTCAAGGATCTTTTAATTTCAAAATCTTTATTATTGTTCAGTTGTGTCCACTCTTCATGACTTCATTTGGGTTTTCATGGTAATGATACTGGCATGGTTTGCCATTTCCTTCTCCAGGTGAGGAAATTGAGGCAAACAGGGTGAAATCACTTGCCCAGGGTGAAACATCTAATAAGTGTTTGAGGCCATATTTGAATTCAAGAAGATGAGTTTTCCAGACTCCAGGCCTAGAACTCTATCCACTGTATCATCTAGCTGCCCTCAAACTCTGTTGACTATCAATCTTCATCCTTCCTGATCTCTCTGCAACATTTGAAAATTATCAATTGTTCTTTTCTCCTGAACACTCTCTTCTATGTGGGCTTTTATCTTCTTCTTAGTCTCTTTTACTGGAGGTTCATCAATGCTGTGCCCAATAATCCAAGAGTTAATACTTTGCATTTTCTTCTTTTCCCTCTATACTTTCTTGTCTGTGGACCTCATGGCAAAATTTGGTTGGAGAATTTCATCAATATTATATGCCAGTTTCATGGCATACTTACATGGGTTCTGCATAAAGAATGATATGTTCCTGCTTTCTCAGTTACCAATGGAGCAAAGCAGGGGTATATGATTGCACCTGTGCTTTTTAGCATGATGTTTTCATTGATGTTGTCAGACATCTTCAAGGAGGATGGGAACACCATCAAGGTCAACTACTTCACTGATGGCAAATTATCTAACGTGAAAAAGCTACAAGCAAAGACTAAAGTGGAGGGAGAGTTAGTGAGGGAATTTTTTTGTTTGTTTGCTGATGATTGTGCAATCAAAGCAATTTCTGAGGCTGTGATACAATTGAGTATGGATTAACTCTCTGCCACTTGTGCTAATTTTGACCTGACAATTAACACCAAGAAAACACAGGTTTTCCAACAGCCAGCATAGCACCATCCATAGCACATGGAGAAATTCTGAATGCTGTGGATACATTTACTTATCTTGGCAATATACTTTCCAGGTATGTACACATAGATGATGAGGTTGACACATGCATTGCCAGAGCTAGCTCAGTGTTTTGGAGACTCGAAAGGAAAGTGTAGGAGAGAAAAAGTATTAGTCTCTCTACCACTGGACTATCTGTACTAACTCGCTACCTCATTATCTGCATCCTGGACTCCTCATGTGTATCCTAGATTTAGGACATACATACATTCCCTACATCTATCTTGTCAAACAAGACATTGATTGGTGGCACACTGGACAACCCTCAGGTGGCCTTGAATGCTAGTTAACTTAATGACATAGCAAACCCAAAAAGACATCTCCATGTGCCCTCCCCTCCATGTGCTTTTCCTGGTGAGTTCTGGGTAAAATGCCTGCAGAGTAGATACAAAAAATGCATTTTCTTTTAAGAACTGACCACTCCTTAACCACTCCCCAATTTCACCCTGAATCACCTAGTTAGCATATTTGGCACATTTCACTATATTTTATCCTATATAATCTTTAACTGTACCCCTCTAGGGTCACAGGTTCCTTAAGAATCCTTGCCTGCTGAATAGCATAACAATAAACTTTTGCTAAATTGACTTAAAGATTGCTTGTGTTTGTGAATTCATTCCAGATAACCCCCTCCTGTACTCTGGTCTTAGAGGGGTCTCTGAACCCCTCAGACAGGAACAGTAATGTTATTAGCAGCTATGTTAGTGGCAGTAATGATTAAGATGGGACCTAGACTCCAGATAGGAAAAACCCTTGACTTTCCCACATGGCCAAATCTCTGGAATTTGCATGAGGCTATAATCCCATCAATTGGCTTTTCATTGGCTACATCCAATCTCCCAATTCTATTACCCTTAACCTAGCCTAGCCCTCCATTGTTTTACCTCCCTTAGTGGCCCTAGTCCACTTCCCACCCTTAATCCTATCTAGGCTCCATTCTCCCTTGGCCATCTGGTCTAGGTCCCTGGAGTTCTATTACCTCAGAGACTACTGGGCCACTCCTAGATCCCTCCCATAGTCTTTCTGTACAAAAGCTCCATCTTGTCTCCATTAAGGGGCTCAGATTCTTATAATCTAGCCTCTTATCAAGTTTTACAATCTAGCCAATACCTCACAGGTGCTCAGATTCCTTAAGAGTCTGGCTAATATGGCAGATCTTTAATAAACCTTGTCTTTGGCTGAAAGCAGGCTTGGGGCAAATTCTTTCAGGTAGGACCTGAGTGTCATGATCTCAAGGTCCCAGCATTCCTAAACCTCTAGACTTCATCAGTAGTAATAAAAAGAATTGTTATTGCTATCGTTGTCTTCATTGGTTCTTTTTATTTTTTTTACATATATTGAGTATTATATTTGAAGAGTTGGTATAATTTTGATTTATTACATGACCCCTTAATGTTATTCACTTTTCTCTCTATATAATCCATGAATATCCAGCAAAAATGTATTCTCTTCTATTCAACCTCTATTTGTACTAGGGCACATTACATTCTTAATTTTTCTGAGTTTATCTTTCTTTTCTTTTTTTCCCCCTCTCTCAATTACAACTTAATTACTATCATGATTAAGGGACATTACAAACAATGACTAAGTAACAATATCTTAAATTAATGTAATATTTTCCACTAAAGGCTTATCCACCAAAAAATCCTTTAATATCCAATTAGGTTATAAAAGTTATCTTGGATTTTCAAAGTCAGTGCTGGAATAGTATAAAAGCCTTATAGCTGTACTTGATTCTATCCAAGATAAGGACTTTATATAAAAGTTCAAGGATAGATTAATTGCTGTTAACTGAGGAATAGCCTGGATGGATTTTTAGACCTTTATACTCAGAAGCTTGGGTACCATGTAATTAGTTTTATTTGTTTGTATGTTTTTGTTTTTCAGTCAATGCAAGTTATAGACATTTGAGGATGGACAGTTGAACCAAAGGAGTGGATATTAATACCCATGAAATCAGAGCTCTTTAGTGAATTGAAGGACACAGGACTTAGTCAATAAACATTTATTTAGTGCTATGTGTCAGGCCCTATGCTAAGTACTTGAAATACAAATACAAAAACAAAATCACTCCCTACTCTCAAAGAGTTTATATTCTAATGGTTCAGACAGCATATGAAAGAAAGATAGAGGAAAGGGATGAGTACCCAACCTAGGGGTGTAATAGGGAAAGTCTATAGTCATCTTGAAGAGGACTGACTCCCAGGGTGCCCCACCCCTCTTAAGTGAAGTTTCTAGAAAGAGCAATCCAATGAAAAAGAGAGGGAAGGTACTTATAAAGTATGAATTCTAAAGTAATAGTGAGGCTTCAGGATGAAGAGCCAGGATGTAACACAGAAAGTATGGAGTGCAGCCTGGAGATGAAAAGTTTATGTTTAAAAGAACTCTTTCCTCAGAGTGAATCATTCTCTTTCTCTCTCTCTCTCTCTCTCTCTCTCTCTCTCTCTCTCTCTCTCTCTCTC
>NW_020954642.1:12632138-12643568 GCF_900497805.2 Vombatus ursinus
CTCTTCTCTCTCTCTCTCTCTTCATTAATTTCAACTCTAATATTCACTTAACCTAGGAGAGTTTCTTTTTTATTTGTTTGTTTATTTTTCCTGAATCTTAGAATATTCTTTTTGATTTGGTCAAAGTCTCATAGATTAGAAGAGAAATATAGAGAACTGGAAGCCAAGCTCAATGCTCCTTCTATTGTATTACATTAATTTTATGCTGCTTTTGCCCTCCAATTCTTCAAAATGAATTTTATTAAATTAAACAAAAATATTGTGTATTCATTAATATGTGAAAATATAATTTCCCATGAATAGTAATTTTTAACATAGTCCCCCAAGTGATCTGCAGATAGATTTTTGGAGTGGGAAAAAAAGAAACTGAATGGAAAAATACATCTTTGTTTTCATTAATGAGAATTTAGTATTTCCTTCAATCACTTAAATATATTATTTTGAAAACATGCTCAGAATCTGGTTCTATGACACAACAAGGTTTTATAATACAAAACAGCCCTAACAGAACCTAAACTCCATGAGGGCAGAGGCTGTTTATTTGTTTGTTTGTTTCTTTTTGATTTTTCATTCCTAGAGACTAAGATGATTTTGGCAACATAGCAGGCCCTTAATGAATGCTTGCTGGTTAATTGAATGTCTGGCACAGTTCTTTCATTTTACAATTTTAGAAACTGAGTCTGAAGATGGTGGAGAGAAGCCAGGAAATTGCCTGAGCTGTACCTAGTTTTCTTTGAAAACAACATTAAATAAAGCCTCTAAATGGATTCTGGAGTGACCAAACACACACACAAACACACGCACACACACACACACACACACACACACACACACACACACACAAAGATGGAGTGAAACAATTTTCCAGTTTAAGACAACTTAGAAGAACTTCAGGAATGGTCTGCCTCACTTGGGTAAAAGGGGAGAGCAGGCCAGCACAGATGGTATCCAGGTAAGCCAGTAGAAGACTCTTAGACACCGCATAGATCAGCAACTGAGGACCTTCAGTCCTGGCTCAGCAGGCCTGCAGTGAGGCAAATTACCAGTGCTGGAACCCAGGCAACAACAGGCAAGACTAGGCTGGGCCACCTTAGCCCAGTGGGCAAATCACAAGCATGTTGAGATCATGGTATGAAAAACTAGTGATCAGGCCCTTGGACCTCAGCATAAAAAGCTTGGAATAGTACCCCCTGTGCTCCAGATGCAGAGATTAACTTTAAAAGTCATGAAATCAGCTGAAAAATGAGTAAGAAGCAGAAAAGATCCCTGACCATAGAAAGCTACTATGGCAAGAGGGAAGATCAAAACACAAACACAGACTAGGACAACAATGTCAAAGTGCTTACATGTAAAGCCTCAAAGGGGAAAATGAATTGGTCTCAATTACAAGAAGAGTTCTCTTGGAAGAGCTCAAAAAGGATCTTAAAAATTACTAAGAGAGGTAAAAGAAAATTTGGGGGAAAAATGAGAGTTATGCAGGAAAACTATGAAAACAGAGCCAACAGTTTTGAAAAGGAAGCACAAAAATTGACTTAAGAAAACAATTCCTTAAAAAAAATAGAATTGGCCAAATGGAAAAGGATGTACAAAAGTTAACTTAAGAAAATAATTCCTTACAAATTAGAATTGGGCAAGTGGAAGCTAATGACTTTATGAGATAGCAAGAATCAGTCAAACAAAATCAAAAGAATGAAAAAAAATAGAAGAAAACATAAAATACCTCATTCGAAAAACAACTGGCCTTGAAAATAGGTACTAGAAGAGATATGTTAAGAATTATTAGACTACCTGAAGGCCATGATTAAAAATATATTCTAGGTAGCATCTTTCAAGGAATTATCAAGAAATTTCAAGAAAACTGACCTGATATCCTAAGACCAGAGGGTAAAACAGTCATTGAAAGGATCAACCAATCACCTACATAAAGACATTCCAAAATGAGAACTCCAAGGAATACTGTAGTCAAATTCCAGAATTATCAGGTCAAGGTGAAAATACTGCAAATATCCAGAAAATAATTCAAATGTCAGGGAGACACATTCAGGATTACACAGTACTTATCAGCTTGGGCTTGGAATATGATATCCCAGAAGGCAAAAGAACTTGTATCACAACCAAGAATTAACTACTCAGCAAAATTGAGCATATTACATATATTAGGGGGAAAGATGGACATTCAATGAAATAAGGGGCTTTTAAACTTTCCTGAGGAAAAGACATTTGATCTACAAATGCAATACTTAAGAGAAGTATAAAAAGGTAAACAGGATGGGAAAAACAAAGCAAAACAAAAACAAAAACATATTATTCAATAATATTTAACATGTTTTCCCTGCACAGGAAGATGATACTTGTAACTGTTGAGTATTGCATCTCTATAATGGCAGTCAGAATGAGTATACATAGATAGAGGGTATGGGTATAAGTTGACTTTGATGTGATGTTATAAACAAAATTAAGGGGTAAAAAAAATAGTACTGAGAGAAGAGGAAAGGGAGAGGCAGAATAGCATAAATGACATCACATAAAGAGATGTGAAAGACAATACAGTAGAGGGAAAGAGGGGTGGGGGTGAGTATTGTTTGAACCTTATTTTAATTGGATTTGGGTCACAGAGGAAATAACATACACACTCAGTTGGGACACAGGTTCCCAAAGTAGGCAATACTGCCCCCAGGGGCTGCTGGAACAATCTGGGAAGGGGTAGCTTGGGGAAATTGGGGGAGCATTGAATAAAAACAAGAGGTCTGTGGAAGCATAAACAAAGGAGAGAAGAGAAGAAAATTTTGAAAAATTATTCACACATGTTTCATCTGCTGTATACCAGAGTTAAAGTCAGAGTGATTACATTATTTTCCAAATAAATACACAAAATACAAGTTATAACTCATCAGTGGTCAAGTCAGCTGACAGGTCTTGACAAGCAAGTGTTGGCAGGCAAGTATGTCGCACATTGTTGAGATGTCCAGCATACATTAGCAGGAATATGTGCATGTAATGATTTGTTTACAATAATATACTAGATGGTTATATGACTCAATATTGCATCAGCAAAATTTCAATCCAGGAAAAACAAACACACAAATTTACAATAAATTATGAAATTTAAGATGCAATATATGTGTGTGTATGTGTGTGTGTGTGGAGGGAGAGAGAGAGAAAGAGAGAGAGAGATCATAATGATGTTGATGCAAATTAAAAAAAAAAAGTTAAAAGTTATAAAAAGTGGATTTCCAGGGGGTCAATGAGTAAGTTTCCTTTTAAGAGGGCAGTAGATCAAATAAGTTTGGGAACCTTTGGTATGTAAATTGATCTTGTCCTAAGGGAAATAGAAGGGGAAAGGGGAAATAAAATGGAAAGGAGGGGGCTGATTGAAGGAAGGGTAGAAGTGATAGCAGAAGTGAGAGGAAAAAGGAGAAAGAAAAGGGTGCTAATAGAAGGGAGGGCAGATTGAGGGAGGTGATAGAAGCAAAACTGGTGAGGAGGGACAGGGTGAAAGGAGAGAGAAAAGAATAAATGGGGAAAAATAGAATGGAGGGAAATATATGGTTAATAATTATAACTGTGAATGTGAATGGTATGTACTCTCTCATGCAATGGAAGCAGATAACAGAGTGGATTAAAAACCAGAATCCTATAATATGTTGTTTACAAGAAACACATTTGAAGCAGAGAACTCCTGCTTAATAAAGGTAAATGGCCAGAGGAAAATCAATTATGCTTCACCGGAATAAAAAAAAAAAAAGCAGAGGGGTAGCAATTCCGATCACAGATAAAGCAAAAGTAAAAATAGATCTAATTAAAAGAGATAAGGAAACTACATCTTGCAAAAATGTAGCATAGATAATGAAGTAATATCAATAATAAACATATATGCACCAAGTGGTATACCATCCAAATTCAGAGAAGTTGAATGAGTTAAAGGAAGAAATAGGTTTCCAAACTATACTAGTGGAGGACTTCAACCTTGCCCTCTCAGAGCTAGATAAATCTAACCACAAAATAAACAAGAAAGAAGTTAAGGATGTGAATATAATTTTACAAAAGTTAGATATGATAGACCTCTGGAGAAAATTGAATGGGTATAGAAAGAAGTACACCTTTTTTTTTCTCAATGGTACATGACACCAACACAAAAAATTGACCATGCAGTAGGGCATGAAATCTTCAAAATCAAATGCAGAAAGGCAGAAATATTAAATGCATTCTTTTCAAATCATGATGGCAAAGAATTGGAAATTGAGGGGATGCCTATGAATATGATGGAATTCTATTGTTCTGTAAGAAATGATGAGCAGGCAGATTTCAGAAAAAAAACAAATCAAAACAAAACTGGAACTTAACATGAACTGATGCTGAGTGAAGTGAGAATATTGTACACAGCAACAGCACCATTGTGAGATAATTAAGTATAGTAAACTTAACACTTCTTAGCAATGTAGTGATCCAAGACAATTCCAAAAGACTCATGATGGAAAATGCTAACCACATCCAGAGAAGGAACTGTGGAGTCTGAATGCAGATCAAAACATATTATTTTCATGTCTTTTTTTTTCTTTCTCATGATTTTTCCCTTTTGTTCTGATTCTTTTTCACCACATGACTAATGTGGAAATACCACTACTAAATCTATTTCTAAATATAATTAGGGGAAAAGGAAAAGAACCTGTATATTATAAAATGTTTATATCAGCTCTCTTCATTGTGGTAAAGTACTGGAAATTTCAAGGATGTCCACCAAATGAAAAATAGCTGAATAAGTTATGGTATATAATTTTGATGAAATACTACTGTGCTATAAGAAATCATGAGCTCAATGATTTTAGAAAAAAGAAAAACATGAAAGACTTGAATGAAATAAAGAAGAACAAAATAACCACAACCAAAATAACATTGTAAACAATAGCATTCTTGTTTTAAGAACAACTTTTAGCATACAAATTATTTTATCTATTATAAATACTCAAATTAACCATAAAGAACATATGAAGAGCCATTTCTAGGATTGGGGATGGGAGGAGAAAAAAGAAATTCACATGATAATTTTGTTGTATATTTGAAAGGAATAGCAAGTTGGGAATAGTAGATTTGAAGTTTCATGTATAATCTTTATTTATTTTATAACTGTTCATTTATTATAACTGTATTTTTCTCTGAAAAAGGTTTAATAAAATATTTTTCTTTTCTCTGGTTACCTGTACATTAGTAATGCACATGTAAGAGGCACTGCACATGTTGATATTTCCCAAACTACACTAACATGACTCTGTCAGTCAATTTTAATCTCATGTTCTACTAGTAACTTTCTACCTCTACTTCACATAGAAATAATCATAATCTATCTTGATATCAATCATAAATTTTCCCTTTCCATGTTCAAAAAATTTAAATTCCTTTTTTTATCATGGTATATTTTTCTCTCCTTATGACACATTCCTTTTTAAACAGTCTTTTGAGTTTTCCTCTTACTACAAAAGACTCTATTCCCAATACAATTCCAAGGCCTTACTCCTACAATCACTGTAATCCTAATTCAGATTCTAACACTGATTCTAACACTAAGTCTAATTATATTGCTAGTCATAATTTCACTTGTATTATTAAACTGTTTCAATTTCAACTTCTTGATTAACCAATTAAACTCCATATTAACCTCCACTTTTGAAACTCATGTCATTTATCCAAGCATGCCTTGCTAATCTTGGATTATACTCCCTTCTTCCTTCTTTTGTTGTGGTGGATAGAATACTGGACCTTGAGTCAGGAAGACCAGAATTCAAATATGGCCTCAGATGCCAACTACCTGTGTGATCCTAAGCAAATTAATTTAATTGTCTGTCTCGGTTATGTCATCTCTAAAATGAGGACAATA
The DNA here is from genome assembly GCF_900497805.2 of Vombatus ursinus. NCBI lineage: Eukaryota > Metazoa > Chordata > Mammalia > Diprotodontia > Vombatidae > Vombatus > Vombatus ursinus. Next base: position 12,638,011 of record NW_020954642.1, read on the forward strand.
ATAGCATTTATATCTAAGGGATGTTTTGAAGAAATAATAAAATAACATTTCTAAAATATTTTACCATCCTTAAAACATCATCCAAATGCTAGTTGTTATTATCATTGTTGTCAAATTCATTGTTGTTGCCATCATCATCATCAATATCATCATCATCATCATCATCATCCTTTGCTTCCACCCATATGTTGCTAATCAGAACTGGAGAAAATAATGAAAATGTATAAATTTGTCCATTGCAGTTCAATCTCACCTGGGCCTTCACTGCTTCAGGGAAACTATATTTTTTTCTCTTTCTAAGCCTTCCACACCACCATCACAACCACTGTCTTATTTATGGGCCTTTTCATCATCATCATCATCATCATCATCATCATCATCATCATTATTAATAATAATAATAATAATAGGCCATAAGAAAATAGCACTCCTTATGATCCTGTGCTCATTATTTCAAAAACCATTGATGACATCTCCAATATCCAGCACCACCTTTCCCTTACTCTACCTTTAGATGAAGAGATAGTTCTTATTCTTGCTAAGAACACCCTCTTGCATTTGTCCTTGAAACCTTCCCTTCTAGTCTTCTCCTGTAGATTGATACTGCTGCGACCACTACCTCCCTTTAGTTTTCAGTCTATTGGGGGTGGGAGCAGAGCCAATATGGAGGAGTAAAGGCAGGAACACACCTGAGCTCTCCCAAATTAACCTCTGAAGAACTTTAAAATAATATCTCAAAAAAATATTTCTTTGGAGTGGTTGAAGCAACACAAGGTCTGGGTGAAACATTTTCCAGTCTAGGAAAACTTGGAAGGTAAGCTGAAAAGGTCATTTTCTCTGGAGTGACAGTGGATCTTAGTCCAGCACAGGCACAGCCTTGCTCAAGCAAGCCAGCAGTAGGCCTTGGCGGGGGCTATTGAATCCACACCCAGGATAAGGGGTTGGACAACTGATAAGAAGAACATTGTAAGGGTCCCTTTACTGGCACTTGGTATAGAATTGTGTTTCATTGTCTCTTTTCACAGTTCTGGATCACATTCTCAGGGTGAGGAGGAACATTAGCCCACTAGTATTTATGGCCCCAGGAGAGTGGGATTGGAGTCACAGTTCCAAAGCAGAAAAAAGAGCCTGTGGTTATTAAGAGACCACAGCAAAAGGTAGGAGAGCAGTGATCACCACTTTATTTAGGTCATACCACATCTGGAAAATGCAAAACTTACAAACTCCAAGAACTGCATATGAAGACAGAAGCACAAAAACTTTTAACTTAGGAAAGTGTTTCCTCCTCCCTGGAGCATAGCCCAATTTTAACATCAGGTTAAAAATCAAGAAATCGGCTAGAAAAATGAGCAAAAAAGCAAAAAGAACCTAATAAGATTTTTACATAGTCCATTTCATCTTCTGTTAATCTAGGCAGTTTTTGATCTTTATATTTAACTATTTCATTTATATTATCAGTTTTACTGGCATATAATTAGGCAAAATAAGTCCAAATATTTGCTTCCATTATATTTTCATTGGTAGTGTATTCACCTTTTTAATTTTTGATGTTGGTAATATGATTTTCTTTAGTATTTTACTCAAGATAACCAATGACATTTATTTTATTGTTTGTTTTGCATAAAACCAGCAACTATTATACATATTAGTTTAATATTTTTTTTTATTTTTTTCAATTTTATTAATCTGTTTTCTGATTTTTCAGGATTTTTATTTTGGTGTGTATTGGGGAATTTTAATATGTTAATTTTCTAATATTTTTTATATGCATACCCAAATCATTGATCTGCTCTTTCTCTCATTTATTGATGTATCCATTTAGAGATATAAATTAAAATTAGATATATATAAATAAAATAAGCACTCTCTGGCTACATCCCACAAATTTTGGTATGTTGTCTCATTGTCATTCTCTTTAATGAAATTATTGATTGTTTCTATGATTTGTTCTTTGACCCACTCAATTTAAAAAAAATAGATTATTGAGTTCCCAATTAACATTTAATCTATGCTTACATGACCATTTATTGAATGTAATTTTTATTGCCCTATGGCCTGAAAAAAAAAAACCATGCATTTAATAATTCTGTTTTCTTCATTTGATTGTAAGATTTTTATGTATTAATACATGGTCAATTTTTGCATAGATGGCATGTACAGCTGAGAAAAGTACATAATCCTTTCTATTTCCATTTAATTTTCTCCAAAAGTCTATCTAAACTTTTCTAAGATTGTCTTTATCTGCTTGATTTCTTTCTCATTTATTTTATGCTCATATTTATCTAGCTCTGAGATGGGAAAATTGAGGTCCAACAGTACTATAATTTTACTGTCTCTTTCCTCCAGTAACTCATTTAACTTTATCATTAAGATTTTTGATGTCATGCAATTTGTTGCATCTATGTTTAGTACCGATATTATTTCATTGTCTATGATGCCATATAATAGGACAAACTCTTCTTGTTTATCTCTTTTATTGGGCTTATTACTGTTTTTGCTAAGTTTAAGATTATGATTGCTAGCTCTGCCTTTTTTACTTTAGCTGAAGCACAATAGATTCTGCTTTTATTTTAACTTTGTGTGTGTCTCTGTTTCTAGCATGTTTCTTTTAACCAAGATGTTCAATTTTGGCTTTGATTCCATTCTGTTCTCCATTTCTGTTTTATGGGTGAGTTCATCCCATTCATATTCACAATATTATTGGTAACTGTCCTTTTTACTCTATCCTATTTTCTTCTTTTTTATCTTCTCTAACTTTTTATCCTGTTCATCCTCTAAAGTCTATTTTGCTTCTGGCCATTGCTTTCTTTTAGTTGCCATTGATTTTTATCACACTCCCTTTACCTTATCTCCTTTGATCATACTTCCCTCTTGAGTAAGATAGATTTTTAATACCAATTGAGTGTGTATGTGTATTTTCCCTCTTCAAATCAATTTAGATGTGATTAAGGTTAAAATGTTGTCCACCTACCCCACACCTCTTCATTTCCCACTCCAATATAAAAGTTCATCCATGTATGCCTCTTCCATGTGAGCTAATTTTACTCATTCTTCCTCTCTCTTGCACCTTCTCCCAGGGCATCCCTCCTTTCACCTTTTCATTCTTTACATCATCTTAACATAACTGACTTATTCTCACATTCTCTTTCTTTGTAGAATCCTTCTAACTTCCCTAATAATGATAAAGTTCTTAGAAGTTACATTTTTCATCTTCCCATAAAGAAAGGTAAACAGTTTAACCTTATTGAGTCCCTTATGGCTTCTTTCTTGTGTTTGCCTTTCTATGCTTCCCTTGAGTTCTGTATTTGAAAACCAAAATTTTCTATTCAACTATGTTCTTTTCATCAGGAATGCTTGAAAAACCTCTTTCATTAAATATTCATTTTTTATTCCCTTGGAGAAATAATGGTAGATCATTCTTGGTTATAATCACATCTTTCTTTCCTTCTGAAATATCATATTCTAAGTCCTCCACTACCTTCATGTGGTATGAGATGAATGAAAAGCCCAAGAGACTGAGTTTCTGAGTATTTAATAATCAATTTATTAATTAGATTAGCTTATAATAAGTTGATGATCAATGGTTACTCTCAGTAACTAAAAACAAAACCATGGACATCACTAAATGTTTAAATACATTTGGAAAATGAGGTGCCCTGACATTTGAAATTCAACCTTGATTGATGAACAATTAATGAGGGGGTGGATATATTAATAAGGAGGTGGGCTAAAAGGTTTTTGCTCCTCCTGTTGCAAATGTGGCTTAACATGAGACTCATCTGCCTCCTGCAATCTGGACAAAGGAATCCACCCCTACTCAGACCACTCCGGTAGGTTTTCTCCATCATAAACTGAGTTACCCTAACTTCCAATGGGGAGGTACAATGACATGAGTTTATTTTCTAAAGACAAAAACTCACCTAGGTTCTGCTTCTGAGAGCCAAGATGGCGGATTAAGAAGTAAGTCACTCTCACCATCCTTTATTAACCTCTGAAAGCCCAGAAAATATCAACCCCATGAAAAACCCTGGAACAATTGAACCAGCAGAAAGACAGGGTGTAGCAATCCAGTAGCCCAGGTAGCTTGAGGGATTAATGGGAAAGGCCCCTTTTGCTCTGGGGGAAGGGGAGCAGTACAGACAAGACGTGTCCCAGTAAGCTAGTGAGAGACATAAAAAGGTAAATAAGATAGGAAAAAAAAAACCCAACATATTAATAAAGGCAAAGTATTTACATCCTTACAAGGGAAGACAACACTTGTAACTCTTGAGAACTGTATTGTTATTACAACACTTTAAAGGAATAGAGGGGTGAGTATAAGTTAACTTTGATGTAATGATTTTAAAAAATCTAATCAATTGGGTTAAATGGATCTAAATAAATGGGTTAATCTGATCTAACTAAGGGAATGTACTGGGAGAAAAGGAAAGGAGGAGGCAGACAAAGGTAAATTACATTACAGAAAAAGGCACAAAAACCTATTATAATAGAGGGAAAGAAGGGAGGGAGATGAGCATGGTTTGAAACTTACTCTCATCAGATTTGGCTCAAGGAGGGAATAACATAATCATTTAGGTATAGAAATCTAACTTGCCCTATAGGCAGTAGGAGGGAAAAGGGGAAAGAAAAAGGAGGAGGGATAGAAGGGAAGGAAGAAGTAGTAAGGGTAAAGAGGAAGAAAAGGGAGGGAGCTAAAAGAAGGGAGTTGTGACTGAGGGATGCAGTGGTCAAAAGCAAAACACTAGTGAGAAGGGAAAAGGAGAAAGGAGAAAGAAAGGCATAAATGGGGGGGGAATTGGATGGAGAGTAAGATATAGATAGTAATTATAACTGTGAATGTGAAAATGCTTTAAATCACTATTGATTAGAGAAATGCAAATCAAAACAACTCCAAGGTACCACATCATATCTATCAGATTGGCCAACATGACAAAACAGGAAAATGATAAATGTTGGAGATGATATGGGAAAATTGGAACACTCATGCATTGTTGGTGGAGTTGTGAAATGATCCAACTACTTTGGAGAGCAATTTGGATCTATGCCCAGAGGACTATAAAAATGTGCATACCCTTTGACTCAGCAATAGCACTTCTAGGGCCATATCTCAAAGAGATCATACAAATGGGAAAAGGACCCACATGTACAAAAATATTCATAGCACCTCTTTTTGTGGTGGCAAAGAATTGAAAATTGAGAGGATGCCCAGCAATTGGGGAATGGCTGAACAAGTTGTGGTATATGAATATAATGGAATACTATTGTGCTATAAGAGATGATGAACCGGCTGACTTCAGAAAAACCTTGAAAGACTTGTATGTTCTGATACTGATTGAAGTGAGCAGAACCAAGAGAATGTTGAACACAATAACAACCACGTTGTTTGATGACTAATATTGATAAACTTAACTTTTCCCAGCAATATAAGGATCTAAGACACTTCCAGAGGCCTCATGATGGAAAATGCATTCCACATCCAAAGAAAGAACTATGGAAGTTGAATTGCAATTTTTTTTCTCTTCTGTTGAATTTTGTTTCCTCTTTCTGATGGTTCCTCC
>NW_020954642.1:12643697-12645596 GCF_900497805.2 Vombatus ursinus
GGGAAGAACTCTCCCATAAAAAGAAAGTGGGTAGCAGAATGAATTAAAAACCAGAATCCTACAATATGTTGTTCACAGGAAACACATTTGAAACAGAGGGACACACAGGCTAAAGGTAAAAGGTTGGAGTAGAATATATTATCCGTCAGCTGAAGTACAAAAAGCAGGAGTAGCAATCCTGTTCTCAAACAAAGCAAAAGCAAAAATAGATCTTATTAAAAGAGATAAGGAAGGAAACTACATCTTGCTAAAAGGCACCATAGACAATGAAGTAATATCATTACTAAACATATATACACAAAATTGTATAACATCCACATTCTTAGAGGAGAACTTCAGGGAGTTATAGAAAGAAATAGACAGCAAAATTATACTAGTGGGGGACCTCAACCTCCCCCTCTCTGAACTAGATTAATCTAACCACAAAATAAGCAAGAAAGAAGTTAAGGAGGTGAATAGAATATTAAAAAAGTTAGGTATGGTAGACAACTGAAGAAAATTGAAAGGAGATAGAAAGGAATAAACATTTTTCTTGGAGGTACATGGTACCTACCCAAAAATGACTATGCTCTAGGGCATAAAAACCTCACAATCCAATGCAGAAAGGCATAAATGTTAAATGCAGTCTTTTCAGATCATGATGCAAAAAAAAAGTAATAAAAGGCCATAGAAAGATAGACTAAAAATAATTGGAAACTAAATAATCTAATCCTAAAAAATGAATGGGTCAAACAACAAATCATAGAAACAATCAATAACTTCATTCAAATTATTGACAATAATGAGACAATATACCAATACTTATGGGATGCAGCAAAAGCAGGTCTCAGGGGAAGTTTTATATCTCTAAATGCTTACATGAATAAAATAGAGAAAGAGGAGATCAATGAATGGGGCATGCGACTAAAAAAAAAAACCTAAAAAAAGAACAAAAATCCTCAATTAAATACCAAAGTAGAAATACAGAAAACCAAAGGCAAAATTAAGAAAATTGAAATTAAGAAAACTTTTGAATTCATAAATAAAACTAAGAGCTGTTTTAAAAAAAAACAATAAAATAGATACACCTTTGGTTGATTTAATTAAAACAAAAAAAAGAAAGAAGAAAACCAAATTTCCAGTATCAAAAATGAAAAGGGTGAATCCATCACCAAAGAAGTGTAAATTAAAACAATAATTAGGAACTATTTTGCCCAACTGTATGCCCATAAATTTGACAATCTTATTGAAATGGATGAATATTTACAAAAATATAAATTGCTCAGATTAACAGAAGAATTACAATACTTAAATAACCTCATCTCAGAAGAAGAAATTGAACAATCCATTGATGAACTCCCTAGGAAAAAATCTCCAGGGCCAGATGTATATTCAAGCAAATTCTATCAAACATTTAAAGAACAATTAATTAGAACATTATATAGACAATTTGGGAAAATAGGCAAAGGAGTCTTGCCAAATTATTTTTATGATACAAATGTGGAGTTGATACTTAAACAAGAGTCAAAACACAGAAAGAAAATTATAGACCAATTTTCCTAATGAATATAGATACAAAAATTTTAAATGAAATATTAGGAAAGGGCAGCTAGCTGTCACAGTGGATAGAGCACCAACCCTGAAATCATGACTACCTGAGTTCAAATCTGTCCTCATACTAAACACTTGACAGTTACTAGCTATGTGACCCTGGGCAAGTAACTTAACCCCAATTGCCTAAAAATTAAAAAAAAAGAAAATTAAAAAAAATATTATCAAAAAGATTACAACAACTTATCAAAAGAACAATGCATTATGACCAAATAAGATTTATGCCAAGAGTGCAAGGGTGGTTTAATAGTAGCCAAACTATCACATAATTGATTATATCAACAACAAAACTGACAGAAACCACATGAT
>NW_020954642.1:12645667-12646283 GCF_900497805.2 Vombatus ursinus
TTCAGCAAGCATCATATGTAATGGGGATGAGCTAGAAGCATTTCCAATAAGATTGGGGGTGAAACAAGGATGTCCGTTATCTCCACTGTCATTCAGTGTTGTACTGGAAACATTAGCTTTAGCAATAAGAGAAGAAAAGAAAATGAAGGTATTAGAATGGATAAAGAAGAAACAAAGCTATCAATCTTTGCAGATGATATGATGATATACTTAGAGAATCTTAGAGAATCAAGTAAAAATCTACTTCAAATAATAAACAACTTTAGCAAAGTTGCAGGCTATAAAATAAACCCACAGAAATCATTAGCATTTCTCTATATTACCAACAAAGTCTACCAGCAAGAGATAGAAAGAGAAATTCCATTTAAACTTTCTGTAGACATCATAAAAAGTTTAGGGGTCTACCTCCTGAAACAAACCCAGGAACTCTATGAACACAATTACAAAACACTTTTCATGCAAATAAAGTCAGATCTAAATAATTGGAAAAAACATTAGTTGCTCATGGGTAGGCTGATCTAATATAATAAAAATGACTATTCTACCTAAGCTAATTTACTTATTCAATGCCATACCAAACTATCAAAAAATTATGTTATAGAGCTAGAAAAAAAAA
>NW_020954642.1:12646334-12664632 GCF_900497805.2 Vombatus ursinus
TAACAAGATTCATTTGGAATAATAAAAGGTCCAGAATATCAAGGGAACTAGTGAAAAGAAATGCAGGAGAAGGTGGCATAGCTTTTCCAGATCTTAAATCATATTATAAAGCAGCAATCATCAAAACTACTTGGTACTGGCTAAGACATAGAGTGGTGGATCGGTGGAATAAGTTAGGTATGCAAGACATAGTAGTCAATGACTATTGTAATCTACTATTTGAAAAATCGAAAGACTCCAACTTCTGAGATAAGTACTCATTATTTGACAAAAACTTCTTGGGAAACTGGAACAGAGTATGGCAGAAACTAGACATAGACCAAAATCTCACTCCATATACCAAAATCAAGTCAAAATGGGTTCATAAATTATATATAAAGGCTGATACTGTAAGCAAATTGAGAGAGCAAGGAATAGTTTACTTATCAGATTTATGGAGATCAGAAGAATTCATGACCAAACAGGAGATAGAGAACATTAAAAAATGCAAAATGGATAATTTTGATTTCATTAAATTGAAAAGGTTTTGCACAAACAAAAGCCAATGCAGTGAAGATTAGAAGGAAGGTAGAAAATTGGGAAAGAACTTTTACAACTAGTCTCTCTGATAAGGACCTCATTTTTAAAATATATAGAGAATTAAGTCAAGTTTATAATAATACAAGTCATTCCCCAATTGATAATGGGTCAGAGAATATGAACAGGCAATTCTCAGTTGAAAAAATTAAAGTTATCTATAGTTATATGAAAAAATGCTCTAAATCATTATTGATTAGAGAAATGCAAATCAAAATAGCCATATCACACCTATCAGATCAGCCAATAGACAAAACAGGAAAATGATAACTGTTGGAGATGATGTTGGAAAATTGGAACACTAATACCTGTTAGTCAAGTTTTGAAGTGATTCAACCATTCTGGAGAACAATTTGGAACTATGCACAAAGGGTTATAAAACTGTGCATATCTTTTGCCCAGGAATACCACTTCTAGGTTTTAATCCCAAAGAGATCATAAAAAGGGCAAAGGGCCCACATATTCAAAAATATTTATAGCAGCTTTTTTTGTGGTAGCAAAGAATTGGAAATTGAGGGAATGCCCATCAATTGAGAAATGGCTAAATAAGTTGTGGTATATGAATGTAATAGAATACTACTGTTCTATAAGAAATGATGAGCAGGCAGACTTCAGAAAAAACTGGAAAGACTTGTATGGATTGATGCTGAGTGAAGTGAGCAGAACCAGGAGAATGTTGTACACAGTAGCAGCAACGTTGTATAATGACTAATGTTGATAGACTTAGCCCTTCTCAGAAATGCAAGGATCTAACACATCTCCAAAGATTTTATGATGGAAAATGCTATCCACATCCAAAGAAAGATTTATGGAGTTTGAATGCAAATCAGAGAGTAGTATTTGGTATTTTTCATTTCTTCTGCTCTGTTTTGTTTTGTTTTGTTTTCTCTTTCTGATGGTTCCTCCCATTGGCACTAATTCTTCCTTACAACATCACTAATGTGAAAATATGTTTAATAGGAATGTATATGTATAGCCTGTATCAGATTGTGAGGCATCTTGGGGAGGGAGGGAGACAAGAAGAATGGATGGAGGGAGGGGGAGAAAAATTTAAAACTCAAAAGCTTATGAAAATGATTGTTGATAAATCAAAATAAATTAATAAGAAAAAGAAAAGAATTCACCTAGATTAGATTTTATTTATATTCTAAACAGAAGTAAGGTCTTCTAGTTGAGTGGGATCCCGCCAAAAATCATAGAGCATTAACTTAGAGGATTTTGTCAAACTTATTTATCAGCAATGTGCTTCTGAAACTGACTGATTGGCCTACAGGATCCTGGTCCCTGAATGGGGAAATAAAAGGAAAAAAAACAATCCTAATTTAAGAATTGATTATCTTTACAATAGAAAAAAATTCAGTTCTCTCAAGTAGCTGCTAAATTTACTGTGATCCTGCCTGCCTCCATGGTATTTGATTGGTTTCCTTCTATTTTTTTTCTTTCACCTGGCAGCTCTGGTATTTAGCTATAACATTTCTCTGAGTTTTCATTCTGGAATGTCCATGAGGAGGAGATTAGTGGATTCTTTCAATGTTTATTTTATTCTCTGGTTTAAGGATATGTGGGTAATTTTATTTGATAATTTATTGAAATATAATGTCTAGGTTCTTTCTTTCATCATGGCTTTCAATCAATCCAAAAATTCTTAAATTATCTCTTTTCAATTTATTTTCTATGTAAATTGTTTGTATCTGATGAGATAGTTCACATTGTCTTCTAGTTTTTCATTCTTTTTGTCTCTGTTTTATTTTTTCTTGCTGTCTTTTAGATTCTACAAGCTTCCACTTGTCAAATTCTAATTTTTAAGGAATTATATTTTTTTCAGAGTCCTTTTTTTTCTTTCAATTGGCCAATTTTGCTTTTTAAAGAACTATTTTCAACAGTGAATAGCTTTGTACCTCTTTTTACATTTGGACAATATTTTAATATGTTATTTTCTTTTTTTCAGTAATTTCATGTGCCTCTTTTTTTTTTGTTGTTGTTGTTCTTTCATTTCAGTCATGTCTTATTCTTCATGACCCTGTTTGTCATTTTCTTGACAAAGACACTGAAGAGATTTGCCATTTCCTTATCCAGTTTATCTTACAGGTCAAGAAACTGAGACAAATAGGTTAAGTAACTTTCCCAGGGTCACACAGCTAGTAAATGTCTGAAGCCATATTTGAACTCAGGAAGATGAGTCTTCCTCTACTGTGTCACTTTGCTATCCCGGTGCCACCTACCTGTCCTTTTTACCAAGCTATTGTCTTTTCATAATTTTCTTTCTTTCTCCCTTTGCTTTCATTTATTTGTCTATATTTTCTAATTCTCTTATTTGATCTTGACTTTAAAAAAAATCTCTCTAGGAATTATTGTTAGTCTTGTGTCTAATTCACATTTTTCTTTGAGGCTTTCAGATTCAAATTCTTTTTTTTTCTCATTTTTCTAACCTATTTTTTGACTTGGAACTTTATGTTAATATTGCCCTTTTTTTTTCTCAGTGTGAGGGAAAGGCGATGTCTCAAGCTTCAGTCTTTTTTCACATTGCTACTTTCAGAGCTAGCTCCAGGGGGTTAAAAGTTTTCTGTGCTTACGAGGTGGTATGATCTTAGAAGAGGTGTATTTACTGTTGTCTTGTTCTGAACTCTGGTTCTTATCCAGGAAGAATTCCTTATCCCTTGGAATTTCAATTGATAGTAATCATCAGGATCACTCCTTCCTTGGGACTGGAAATGACAGTGTTCCTCAGGGTCCCTGATCCTTTGGTGCCAGATGTGATACTACCCCTCAGCACTCTCATTCCCTTTTAGGCAAAAGTTCTCCTCTCTGCTCTGGAATTATGATCCAGAAGTCAGTATAGGCAATGTCTATCCTGAATTCAATGCTACCATAGGGCTACCTTGTAATCACTTTATGTCCCATTACCAAGTTCTCTTCTTGTGTCTGGCTCAATAGCCCCTAAATCTGCTGCAACTTCTGTCACCACAACCTAGAGCTGCCACTGGTGTTTGATCCATAGAAACTCTCATCCATGTGAGAGATCCATGTCATAAATCTCTCTTTCTGACATCCTACGTTGTCTTTTGCTGTAAGAAGGTCTCACTCTGACCTTTTGCAGGCTTTTCCACTCCAGTAATCAATTTGAGGAGTTATTTTAAAGTTCTTTAGGGGGAAATCTTGCAGAGTTCAGTAAATGTTTTCTCTATTCTTCCATCTTGGCTCTGCCCTGCCATATACTTTAAACATATTTTGGTTGTATCAATTTATTCATGTACTATTTTCCTTATTACAATATAAGCTTCTTAAAGACAGAACCCTCTTTTTTTTTTTAAATCCTAATGCTTAGCATAGTACCTGACATGTATTTCGTACTTAATAAACACTTGCTTTTTTTTTCCTCTTCTCTGTACATACTAGAATTATGTGTCTATATGATAAAAATCATTTAATCCTCTATCCTATTTAAAAGAAGCCCTAGATACTTTGAAGAACACGCCTCAGTGGGCCCCATCTGAACTTATGGACATAAGAGACAATGGATAATTTTTTTTTATATTTTTTTTAAGATGAGCTCACATGAATAAGAGATCTTATGGGGGAAAAGGCAGACTTTAGGCTTTTCAAATCACAACATCCCAGTCTGCTGTCAGTGACAGAGACTTCATTGGAGATCAGAAGGACTACATATGTTCTATACTCCTGGACTAACTTATCATTCATTAATTCAAGTTAAAAATTTTTATTAACCACATATTATGAAAGATCATTTTTTTAGGTCTCAGTAAAGGTAACATATTAACATAATATACAATCTCTTACCTCATTAAACTTATATCCTAAGAGCCAGGTAAGAATTATAACCATAATATCAAATAATATAAATTTCTTATAAATGTATAAAACTGTGTCATTTGATGTTCTGTTTTGTTTTTGTTTTTGTTTTTGTTTTTTTATTTTGGCTAGGCAATGGGGTTGAGTTGCCCAGGGTTACACAGCTGGTAATTGTCAAGTGTCTAAGACCAGATTTGAAGTCAGGTTCTACTGACTCCAGGGCTGGTGCTCTATCTGCTGTACCACCTAGCTGCCCCTGTCATATAAATTTTAATGGGCATTAATGTTGCCTATGGGGATGATGAATCTTTCAGGAGAAAGTGTGTTTTTTTTTTTTAGCTTTAACAGAAGAGTTAGAATTCAATAGACAGGGAAAGGAAGGTAGGCTTTTATAAGGACAGGTCACAGACTGAGCAAAAATAATTAGGAAATGGGTTTGTATTGAAGATGGCAATTTGTTGATTGTGACTACTGTGCAGAGAATGAAATAGTGAACTAAGATAATGAACAAGCTGAGAGTTCTGAAAAGGTAAGATGAGGCCTTACTGAGAAGGGCTTTGAATGCCAGGATAATAAATTTTTTCACTTCATGTTTTTTTTTTCTTTTCTTCAGTATCTCCCTATCACAATACACAGATTTCCCTCTTCCACTATTGAAAATTCTTCCCATTTCCAGAAATCTTTGCAGCTTGAGCCTTTATCAAAGACTGAGAAAGCTCTTCACTCTTAATTTGGTTCAAAACAGCATGACCACTCTTTGACAGAATCTAAACCTGTAGGCACTTGCAGTGATCTCGTTCTCCTGGCTCAAAGTTACCTGAGCCTTTAAGCACCAAATGGATGCATCCTGCCTGAAGAAATTCAAGATGCCATATGGTACTATTTTTACATAATCAAGTCTGAACAGATTGAAATAGTGTCCAACTGTTTAATTTGCTACCATTGAATCATTCAGCAGAAACTTCAAGCCATTCTACAGACCTAGATATTTTTCATCAGTGAGGCACTAGAAGATTGAAATAGTATTTTCCAGGAGAAATCAACTTAATAGCATTCTAAAATATAGGTAATTTGGAAGATCAGGTGATCGTAGGGAAGGCTAAATATTTTGACTACTTATAAGCCAAGAGGACCTATTAGCATGACTGATCATTTAAGGATAAGGTCTTTATAGGATAAGTCATTGTCTTCTATTTAATATTGCTGTTCATTATGAAAAATAAACAAGCCACATAGGAATGTACCTGGATTGGGAAGAATTGATTTATTTCTCTTTTAATGCTTCAGGTTTTTTTCTTTCTGAGCAAATTTTCAGTATTTTCTTCGAACTTTTTCTTTCATGAATTAACAACAACAAAAACAATGCTAATAATACCAACTAATACCTAATAATGCCTACTAAATATGTGCTGGTCAGTTTGGTATGTTGAAAGAAATATAAAATGCTCATACACTTGCCTTTTGTTTTCTTCAAAATTCTAATTAAATTTACTATCATATGTGTGTATGTGCATACGTTGTATATATTATATATGTGTATGTGTGTATATATGTACATATGCACACATACATGTATACATATATATGTGTGAGTACACACATATCTCAGAATCTCTCCTAACTCTTTATCTTTGCTCATTTCATGACTCAAGATACCCAAGTTAAAATTCTAATACTGATACTTACAAGTTAACTATGTGGGCATGGATGTCATTCAGCTTTTATTGCCCTCAGTTTTTCTGATATGTAAAATGAGGCAGTAATCTTTGTGCTACCAATCTCATAATTTTTGTTTTATAGAAAGCAGTTGTTAAATCATAATAAGCTAGGATCTTTGAGTCATTGTTATGTCTGACAACACATCTCTTCTGACGTGGTCATACAAAATCTCTGGTTGTCAAATCAGTGCATATGATGAGTACACACATGGCTAGTAATATGGGTACATAGGGAATACATGCATATATGCATACATATATGTGTGTATACACACAGATATATACATATACACATAATATTATACATGAGTGTATGCCTATCTGTTTCCAATTAATAATCCTGAGATGATTTCCAGTAGGGTACATGACTGTCTAAATGAACACTCTTCTACTACCTTTGAAAATTATGCTTTTTTGACAGTACAATATGATTTATATTTTGTCCCCTTGAACTCTTCTATTACATAGCTATCTCACTCTTATATATTTTAAGTACCCAAATTATAATCAGCAGAAGCTATCAGCTTAATATAAAATCCAACCCTATTCCTCCTTTGGTACTCACTGGCCCTCTATTCCTTGAGCCCATTCTGTTACTTAGCTTAGAGTAGGCATTCTAAATCCAGAATCCAATACATACCTATAGATATAGATACACACATATATGTATGTGTATGTGTGTAAGTATGCATGTATCTGTCTGGTTTTCAAAGGGTACTTTTGAAAGAGCATATAATTAGCAGTACTTTTTATGATAGCTAAGAATTGGGTGGGGAGGAGCAGAAGCCTATCATTTAGTGAATGGCTAAATAAATTGTGATACATGGATGTAATGAAATATTTCTGTGTTGTAAAAAAATAAATGTCATGAATACAGAAAAGCAATGAAAAATCTACATAAATTGATTCAGACTGAAGCAGAGCCAAGAAAACAACATATACAATGATTATAATAATGTAAATGAAAAGAACTGTACAAAATATCAAAAGTAAAGGCAGCAAAATCATAAATATCAAGAAAACCTTAAATGAATAAAGTTGAGAAGATACTCTCAACCTATGCTTTCGTGGAGGTGGGAGGTCCACAAGTATTACACATTGTACATATTTTCATATTTTTCAACTTATTGTTAATTACTTTTTCTAACTTTTTTCCTCTACAAAAATATGGGAGGGAGAATACTTAGAATAACTAAAGTGATGTAAGAAATAGAAAAAATTAGTAAACATTTAAAAAATCAAATACAATTTATTTTGTACATTTAAGTGCATTACTCAAAGGAGACTATAAGCTTCATCAGATTGCCAAAGTAGTCAAATTACATGCAGACACCAATATGGACAAATACACACACACATTTACACCCACAAAAAATTAAGTACCCAGGGTTTATATTGAGAAAGTTCCTTTCAATTCCTTTAATCTCCCATCATGCTAATCACAGAACATATTAATTATTCTAGGACCAAGATTGATAAGGCTCATAAAGCTAGTGACTTTTGTTCAACTTCCCTGAAAAAAAAATCATTCCCTGCCAACATTCCCATAAGTATCATATCAATTACATAGTGTCAATCCATTTTAAGCACCTATTATATGCCAGACACCATGCTAAAATCTGGGGATTCAAATAAAGGCAAAAGATGCCTTTGTGACAATTATCTAGAAAGGAAGTCAGAGGGGGGAGGGAATGGCCATTTATAGAACATCTGCTATGTGTGAGAATCTGTGCTAAGCACTATACACATATTTCATTTTTCTTCTCACAAGAAACCTAAGACATAGATGCTATTATTAACCTTATTTTGCAATTGAGGGAATTGAAGTAAAAAAAAATAGTAAGTGTATTGCTTAAGGTGGAAATCTAGTAAATGACTGAGGTTGAATTGGAGGTCAGGATTCCTGATTTCAGACCCAGCATTCTCTCCACTGCACTACCCAGATGTCTAACATGTAATTCTATGACAAAATAAAACAGATACCAGACATCTATAACTCTCAGACTCCTACAGAACAGGTTTATTGACTTGTCAAGGAGGTGAACAAATAACCACATTGCCCCTAACCTTTGCGTTCACAGTACCTAGTATAGTGCCTGTAACAGAGCAATCTTTTCATAAATGCTTGTTGATTGATGTTTGGGATTTGAATTTCAAAAATGGTCTGTAGTATAGTGGCAAGACCCCTAACTCTGGAGTCAGAGAATCTATTTTGAATCTTTTATCTTCTACTTATTGGCCATATGACTTGACTAAATCATTTAATCTTTTTGGGCCTCAGTTCCCTCATGTGAAGTATGGATGAATTTGAACCAGATAATCTCTAAGGACCACTTCTGCCATAGGTTATGGCATCCTCCCCTTTGATTTTATACCTACAGTATATTATTGCCTCACACAGATATTTTCCCAAGCTGATTACTCTCCATTGGCAATGAAGAATAGTCTTTTGTCTACTTTTTCCTCTCTTATACATAACTATAATAGAAAATAAAAGATGAAGGTTTAAACAAAGCTTAATGTGAGGTCTAAGAGCAGAAAGATTGGTGTTGATTAGAAGCTAAAAACATTAACATCATTTAAATAGGTTTAAGGATATTAGAGAAATTACCAAATTGGTTTCTCATTTTAAAGATTTTGATTCTCAAAAAATCAAAATGCTTTAGAAGAAGTAGAAGAAGAAGAAGAAGAAGAACAAGAACAAGAACAAGAACAAGAAGAACAAGAACAGAAACAAGAACAAGAACAAGGGGAGCAGGGGTTAGGGGAAAGGGAAGAAGATGGTGATGATGATGATGATGATTTTTCTGTAGCATAACAATTTACAAGAGGAAAGAGAAAAGAAAGGTAGAAATAGCACTTATTTAGTACCTATATGTGCCAAAAACTGGGCCAAAGTCTTTTAACAAATATTGTCTCATTTCATTCACAAAGTATGTTCCACATAAACCTGAGAAAGTTGTTATTAACATTATTTGCATTTTACAAGTGAAAGAAAATGAAAGCTTATCAAAGTAAAATGACTTGTCCAAGCTTACCCAAATAGTAAGTTTAAAAAACTCTAATTTCTAGTTCTAAGATCAGTGTCCTCTCCACTGGGCAATACTGTATCTCTAAGAGAAGGAGGGGATGATAAAGAAAGGGAAACTATACATTTTTTCTTTTTTTAAAAAATACAATTATTTTATTGATTTCTTGCAATCAAATACTGCTAACTAGCATTAGTTCCATTCATGCACCATTCAAAATGAAGGGATAATTCCTTGGGCATTTTAAAATGATACGTAGAATTTTAATACAGGAAACAGAAAGTTAAAACTTATGATGAAACCTGATTAATTATGTAAACTGATAATTAAAAAAACAGAGCTAATAATTTGGTCCATTTCTTCATATAGTGGAAATTTAAGCATTTCTGCTGACAGTTTTAAGGTTAACATCATGTTAAGAGTAATGCAAAGTGTGGCACATGTGGGATCATCTAGCAGGCATGTAACTGACATGCCTCATTAGAATTAATAAATTGTGCAGAACAAAATGCATGCAGTTAATGCATGATAGAAAACATCTTTCTAATACAAGGTCACCTTTGGGAATCCTGTATTAATTTGATTTTGCACTATGCTTTATGGCATTATAGATTAATTATTACATATAGCATAACTCTGAAGTTAAGAAAGGAAAACAATTGTTGCTTGAAAAACAATATTCTGGGTAGCCATTTGGTTTAAATTTAAAGAAACAGATCCTTGAGAGGTTATATTGAGGTTGAGGGGTATTAGAAACCCTGAAATTCAAGGACAAGGAATGCAGGTCCTGCCTCTAATGAATTTGACCCAAGCCTTCCTTCAGCCAATTACAAGGTTTATTAGAACACTTGTCAGAGTGGGGGAGATTCTAAGAATCTGCCCCTTGGTTGATGTGATTAACTCTTTTTGTAGGAAAAAGAACTGTGGGAAGATCTGGACCGCAGTAGACAGTAGGCTGGGGTGACTGGGAGGTACCAGGAAGGACCAGGTGCCCCAGGTGAACACCAGGGACCTAGGCTGGGTGGAAGGGGTCTAGAAGGAATTAAGTGTGGGAAATGACTTGGAACCATCCAGACAATGAAAGCTGGGCTACTTTAGAGGTAACAGAGAATTGGAGGTTGGGGCAGAGGCCTCAATGAAAGGCCAGTCTAGAAGGTTATAGCCTCAGGCAAATGCCAGAGACTCAGCCATGTGAGAGATTTCAGAGAAAGTTGGGGGATGATTGGTTTCCAGGGCCTATACCCCATCAGTTAGCATTTGCCACCTACAGCTTCTTCAGCCATGGACAATTCCTCCACTATGCTGTATGCTTCACGGTGACCTTTCTCTATGTCCTGGCCAGGTCTCTTCTCCTCCTTTGATCAGTCTGGTTGCTTTTCACCTGGACCAGATAATCCCTAGCTTCATGGTGATGAGGTCTAGATTCTTGGGGTTCTGGGACCCCAAAATCATGGCACAGTGGGCTTTGCCCAAATGAATTTGACCCAACTCTTCTTTCAGCCAGAGAAAGAGTTTTATTAGGGATGAGTCATACAAACCAGACTCTTAAGGAATCTGAACATTAGTGATGCCTGTAAGGACAAGCAGGCATGAGGAAACCTCAGCATTTAAATGAGGGCCAGCATGTATCTTATACACACTCAAATAATTTTGGTTGTTTGGAGGAGGGGCTGGGAGAGAGATCCTGAAGCTGGGGTGAGTTTAGGGAGAGTTCCAATGGGAATGTCTGGGAGTTTGAATAGACAATGGGAATAGATGATGAAGGAACTGGAAGGAAGAGGTTTGAATGGGGTCTGGATAAGATCAAAGGTGGGACTAGGATCAAAGACTAAGCTTCATTAGATTTTCAAAGGGAGATAGGGAGAGTCAATAAGGAAAGAGCAGATGAGTGGAAGATAGCCTCAGGTAACTGTTTGAGACCAAAGTGAGGTCAAAGAAAGTTTAAGGGTTTTCCAGGGCCTGGCGACAAATAAGACCCAAATTCTTTTTGGGGTGAGGGGCAAATGTCTCTGCTTGGGCCCATACCCCATCATTCCCCATCACATGTTTTTTCCTTTTTGATGTTTTACCTGTATGATTTCCTCTCCCCTGCCACCACTGTTTTAACCACCTTGTGACCTTCCATTTAACTATTCATAAGTCCTTTTAAAGTAATTTCAGGGAGCTCCAGAATCAAGAACTCTGAGGATGGAAAGTTCAAGGGAGGAAGTTTGGGGATAAGAATGTCTTTGGCTTTCCTTGTATTTGTTGCAAATTGCTTCCATGAAGAAGAGGCTGAAGCAGTCTCTAAAGGGTGAGACAGGCTCCATAATTCAGATTTTTCTACTAAGTCAGCATTTATGTCTAATTCATTTTTGAGTGTAGCCTTCTGAAGCCTGACCTTTTCATCATGGAGCTGCTTTTTTCTCTTCTCAACCTTTCATCATCAGCCGCAAGAAACTCTATGTGTTGCTTTCAAATCAGCAATTTCGGTTGCCCACTGTTGTATTGTAGTTTTGTCATCTTTTGGGAATTTCTTGCAAGAATGTGGTTCTGTTGGGTGTTTCCTCTTCTTAATTTTATTTTGTTTTAATTTTTAGGCAATTGGGGTTAAGTGGCTTACCCAGAGTCACACAGCTAGTAAGTGCCAAGTGTTCGGTCTGAGGCCAGATTTGAAGTCAGGTCCTCCTGACTTCAGGGCCTGTGCTCTATCCACTGCAACACCTAGCTGCCCCTGGTCTTTCCTCTTTGGAAGAAGAAAAAGTAAAGTGTCTGGGCCCTTGTTGAAGACCCCTGGCACTGGTGCTGGTCTAAGCAGCTGAGACCTAGGCACACTTTGGCCCTCAGATCCATCCTCTACCTATGGCTTGCTCAATGTAGGAAGATGAAGGTTCTGTCGGGAGTCTACTAGGATTTCCACCTTTCCTCCCTCTTTACCCTTTTCCACCTCTCCTGAATAAGCAAGAGTGGCTTCTTGTGCCCATTCCTTTTTGATTCCAATGATAACTGAGCCTGCTCCAACTGTGTCAGGTTCTTGACTTCAGAAAAATAGGCAGCTGGCTTCTGGTAACACAAAATGGCCTCTTCATATTGCTCTGAAGCTAATGACCAGTCTGCTTGCCTGCTCTGCTGATGGGCCAGGTTGAAGGCCAGTCCATAATTTCCATTGACACTGGGCCAGGGGGCTGGTGTGGCGCACCAGCTCATGGAGGGTGAGAGGAAGGCAGTGCTCAGACAGGTCCTGGAGCCTGGTTGGCTCAGCTTGCTGTTTTGCTGGATCAACACAGCTTCCACCATGGCTTCCTCCTCCTCCTACATTTTTATTTCTTGAATAGGTCAGTGATCTCATAAATGTGGGCATTCCCTCCTCTCCCTCATAACACTACCTATCTGCGCCTTCCCATCTTGTGTGGCTCTTGCCTACATCCTGCAATCAGCTAGCCATAGGAGGCCCACTCTCTCAACCTACTATTGATCTTTCTTGCTTTTTCCTGACATAATGAGGACACTGATGAAGCATACAGTATTCCCCCTAGCTATTCTCCCCTCTTGCCACATGGCTAGTACATCTATTTTACTTTTATATTAAAAAACAATCCTGTACTCTGATTTTCCATTTTAATTTCTTGTTTTTGATGTGTTACAGTCTCTTCTTACTTATTACATGATTCTCCATTGCCCTTTAATGTTTCTCAATTTCAGATCTTTAGAGACTGATGTATTCCACATCTTGCAGCAATACGGCAACACTAGTAAAATATTGTTGCTTAAAAAAAAAAAGATAGCGTTTTGTTTCAGAGAGAAGATTTAGGTTATTAAAACAACATTGAAATTTTGCAAAGAAAATACAATCCTCTTTCTTTCTCCTATTTAATTCTGGGTCCAACTCATTGTGTATATGCAATTTCTGTCTAAGATATATTTATGGTGTATGTACAACACACACATAAATACACATACACACAGGTGCACCAGTTATTTAAATTCTTCAGAAAGTAAACCATGTGTTTATGGGTCACAGTATTTTTTAAAGGCCGAATTTATTATGAAAAAATAGATTACTTTGGTCTAAGAATAATTTTTATAATTAAGTTGAAAGAAAACAGACATATATACTTCCAAATATTATTTAACACTATGCTTTATAAATGAAATAGGGCTTTTCATTGGAAACAGTAGATTACAGGATCATAGATGTCAGAGCTAGAAGGAACCTTGGAAAACTGATTTGGTTGGGCTCATGACATCCATATTAATGTTTTATATAAACTTTTCCAGCTACACTGTAAAATATATTGATTCTTAGATGTGTTCAACTCTATCTTAGTTCAATTACTATCCTCAAGGACCTGATAAGTTTTTTAAAGAAAAAAAAAGTTTCATAATACAGTTATCATTTAAGATGGGTGATTATTTTCCCTTAATCAAGCAATCAATCAATAAGATTTATTAAGCACCTTTTACCTGCCTGCAGTGAGGTGAAGGAAAAGAGGTAAGGCTCAGGAGACAATGAACCAGGTCTTAGTCTGAACTCTCACACTTATTAACCTTGGGACTTTAGTTAAATAATTTCATTTCTCTCAACTTCCATTTTGTTGTTATTGATGTTTGTTGTAATAATAAAGTGAAACTACTAAATACTAACCATCCTATGCAATATGGCTAGCCTCAAAAATTAAATCATTTCATCAAAATTTGAAAAGTCTAGTGCTATACAAATTTGATGGGTTATTTTAAAATCAGTGCAATGTGGTGGTAAGAATATTAATCAAAAGACAGAGATTTGAATCTTTACTCTTACCACTAACTCCATCTGTAGATTTCATAGATTTCAACAAGTTTTTTTTTTTAATCTCTCAGGAAGAGCCCATTAACATATCATTAATGTGGCACAATTTAAATAGAAATTTGCTAAGCGTTCTTACAATTCTGAAATCACACAATTCTATTCTAAGTTTGGATATACATGTTTGTATATGGATATATGTATACACAGTGGCTGCAAACACCTATATAATTAAATTCAGCAAGCATCACATGCCTATTATGTCAAAATTACTAAGCTAAGTTAAACTCTGGCAATAGGAAGACAAGAACATCTAGAAAGTTACATTTTATTTTCCAAGGAAGTTACCATATTGTGAAGACACAATATGGAAGGGCAAAATTATCAACAATTGTAGAGATCTGAAAAGGCTTCATGATACTTTACTTGAGTTTGGAAGGAAGTCAAAAGTGTACTCCAGATAGTGATAATAGCTTGCTCAGAATCAGAAGATGGAGTATCAGCATTAAAGAATGATTAATAGTCCAGATGGTCTACAGTATAAATTAGAATAATATTTAATAAGACTGAAGAAAGTATGCATTTCAAATTTTAGAGAGCCTCAAATATTTGGCTAAGCATTTTTCATTTTGTCCTACAGGCAATGAGAAACCACTGAAAATTTCTGAGCAGTGAATGCCTTGGTCAGCTCTGTCTTTAGAAGATAATTTTGGCAGCCATTTGAAGGATAGAATGCAGAAGTGAGAGAGAAAGGAACTAGAAACTAGTTTAATTAGCCAGGCAAGAAGCGACGATAATTTTGAGTAGACCGAAGGGAAATCAAATGAATGAAACTATGGAGGCAGAGTCAACAAGACTCAATAAATGAGGGGCTGTACAAGATAAGATATGAGAAAGTCAAGAATGATTCTAAGTCTAAGAACTGGAGCAATTTAAAGAATAGTGGAAAGTCTCAATGGAAATAGGGTAGTTCGTAGAAAGGGAAGCATTAATAAGGTGAAACATATTGAGGTTGCAATGTCTATAGGACATGCAGAAAATATTTTGTAGACAGATGATGATGATGTGTAATTTGAGCTCAGTAGAAAGTTGAACATATAATATGGTTAAATGTATTGATATGGGAATACCTGCATAGACATGATAGCCAAACTTATGGAAGTTAATAAGGTTTCTAAGAAAATACTTTTTTTAACAAGAGAAGGTGCCCTATGATAGAGCCCTTAGAAATACCAATGCCAAAGAAGCACAAGAAGCATAATGTCACCTGTCTATCATACATCACTATATGGATATGTTTCAAGTCTTGGATTTAGGGAGACATAATGCTTTTCCACTGCAACTACCAGTCTTACCCTTCTCTAGTCAACAAGGTGTAGATTTTTAATTTATTTTTTTCCCTTTTCTGCAGCACAAGTGATTACAAAGAAGTGGCAGATACCACCTTGATCCACATTCCAACATCAAAGAGAAGAAAGCATTTAAACATGCTTGAATCTAAACTAGGAAAAAATTGGGTCTTTTGATCTTGCATATGTTTCCTCATTTTCCGTAAATAAAGGCCAATAGCTGCATCCTATATATTTGTTAATAGCAATTTCTCCCAGTTATTCCATGCATTAATGTTTACAAAATTGCTTTTATAAAAGCAAACCTAAGAGTTAGGACAGTGAGTATTATAACTTCTTATATTTAAGCTAAAAGAAATTGTCATCTCTCTAAGGTCACACAGTTAGCCACATAGGCAGATTAAATCATCCCTCTTTACCCAGAAGGGTGGGAAAATGTGGGGGTTGAATTGGGGGGTGGATGGGTAACAGATGTGCAGATTGAGCTAGCTACAGTAATCAATAAATGTCCATGAGCAGTATACACTGACTACAAAGGCATTCTACCAAGAATTCTGTTTAAGTTCATTTGATCTCTTTCTGTTGGAGTATTCTAGGGTAGCTGGAGTTTACTCACTTTCAATTAGAGAATTCAATCCATTTTTTCTGCCCCATTATAAAGCTCACAATCCCCTAACATTGCCTGACTATCAAGAATCTATCAGATGCCTCACTGGATATGGCATCCTAGGATTCTACTCTCTCTACAATGGCAAAATGAAGACCTGGGATGGCAGTGAGGGAAACCTGTACACACATGTTGTACCTTTTTTGCTTGGTTGCTTGCATAAGTATTTCACTATAGTCTTATATTTTGTATTGTTCACTAAACCACGTAAGTTTCTCTGTGATGAACATGACAGCATTTTCCCTCCCTCCCTCCCTCTTCACCCTGCCCCTACCCCAGCCCCTATGGTCAGAATTCTAGGAACACAAGTAGCACAGGTAACAAGTATCTCACCTAGGACAGAAACCCCTTTCTCATTCCAGAATTTTCTGATTCCAGGCTTTCTGATGCCAAGAACCTTCATATTTGCCTTAAACCCTTTTGCCTTACAAGCACAACAAAATTCAATGCATTCAACTCATCATTGGGGTATTTACAAATATAAATAAGCAATTACTTGCTTTCTACAGGGGCTTCCAATCTAATTGATGAATATAAGAATTACACAGATGAACACCATTGATAATATAGAATGAAAAGCTATCAGAGAAGTACAATGTTATTTGAGAACAAAGGAGGGGCTTATCACTTCTAGGTAGAAGCCATCATGAAGATGTAGAGTTTTAACTGCCCTGAAAATAAAGAGAGGATATAGAATGCTCTAGAGAGTAGATATTAATCTAAAACTATTGATATTGATTAGGTACCTAGTGCTGGATCTGGAGTAAGACATACTTTAATTTAAATCAGACCTCAGACACTTCCTAGCTGTGTAATCCTGGGCAAGTCACTTGACCTTTGTCTGTCCGAGTTTCCTCTACTGTAAAATGAGAATGATGACAACACTTACCTCCAAGAGTTGTTGTGAGAATCAAATGAAATGACATATGCAACTCTCTGCAAATCTTTTAACACACTGTGCAAATGCTAGCTATTATTATTTATAGTTTGGGGACTGAAGCTGGCTTTCAGTATTCTATGGCATCAATAGATTTGTTTTATTGAATGATTTTCATATGAATCATATCATACATGTTGCTTAACAATTATGCAAGGAATGGATTGATGAATATTTTTAATATCATTATAATGCCAGTTTTCTTAATTTCAAAGCACATAATTGCATGTGATCCTTCAGAAAATTCAGCACATTGAGAAGCAGATTAAGTTTATATTTACACTTTGTGAGCTGTGGGCATTTTATTGGCCAATGGAGACTCTTTAAGTTACATTCCATTATATGTATGAGGCACAGAATTTAGTTATGAAAGAAGCATAATTATAGATCACTGGATTCCTTCTGCCAGGGAAGGGGGAAAGGGATTTCTATATCCTGAATATGGAGATCTTACTTTTTAAAAATCTGAATGTATACCTATAATGCTATGATTGCTATCCATATGAGCAACTGATAATCATCAGGGCACACTGTGCCTTTTTTCACCTTATGAATGATAGGCATGCAAATTTCAAGAGTGCTAATGACCTATTCCTTGGTCTACAAGAACATTTGCTTCTCTATCCTAGGGGGAAAGCAGTTCTTGCTTCTTAGGCCTCTGTTCAATCATTCTTCATGGCAGCAGGTCATTTATTCATTTAATGCTTAAGAAATATTTATTATGCATCTGTATGGTTTAAGTTCTAGACTCAGGTCTGATAACACATAAGTCAATATAAAACAGCTTTTTTTCTTTTTCAAGGAAATGGCAATCTAATGGTTGAAGGATTGGGGACAGAACAAAGACATAAATGAATAAGATAGTAGTTGATTCTACTCTTGGACTAGTTTCCTTTTCTATAAAATGAGGTAGTTAAACTAGACCATTCTAAGGTCAATT
The DNA here is from genome assembly GCF_900497805.2 of Vombatus ursinus. Taxonomy (NCBI): domain Eukaryota; kingdom Metazoa; phylum Chordata; class Mammalia; order Diprotodontia; family Vombatidae; genus Vombatus; species Vombatus ursinus. Next base: position 12,664,126 of record NW_020954642.1, read on the forward strand.
TTATCTCTGAAACCAATAATATTTTTATCTTAAGGGACATCAAAATAGGTTAAAAAAAAAAAGAAGAAGGGATGCATAAAATGCCATAAAAAAATAGTTGGGAAGGGAAAATTTACTTTCACCTGAGGAACCGGAATGTTAGGGATGGATTTATGAAATAAGTGACATTTGTGTCTGAACTTGAAGGAAAGGGGGTATTTCAACATATGGAGAAATAAGGCAAGTGGAGTTTGTCTTACTCGTGATATTGGGTCCTTAATCTTTTTTTTTTTCATAGTAGATCAGGGACCTCAGAGATGATCAAATTTAATCATCTCATTGTTGACCCTTGGCCTTTTTCTTCACCTTTTCAAGAAGGAAATAAATAAGGGAAACAAAGAAAGTATTAGGTGCTTTGCATTTGGCAAAGACAACACTCAACTAAACATTTGGATGTATGGAATCTGCCTCACTACCCCTTTCTCTCTCTCTCTCTCTCTCTCTCTCTCTCTCTCTCTCTCTCTCTCT
>NW_020954642.1:12664652-12672152 GCF_900497805.2 Vombatus ursinus
ATCTGTTAAATGAAGACCTGGGATACGTGATTTAGAATTTTTTTTATTTCTATTTTTATGACTATGACTTTCAATGTAAGCATTTCATATTTTTTATGTCTATGTTCATATTTTATGTGTAGGAATCAATGTCAGGGAAAATAACTGTTCTTCTTAAAATCTGTTGGTGACACTACTGAAGATGACCATCTGAAGAATATAATACTCTTAACTAAGGAGGATATTCTTGTAAAACAAGAATTGTCCCCAGAAATTAAAGAGAACTGGGCTGCAGTCCAATGACTGCTAAAGGTTTTATAAAGGTTTTCAAATAGATCTTTTGAATCTCATGACAACCCTATGGTATTATAACCACAGGTATTAGCAATTCCAATTTGTAGATGAAGATAAGTCTCAGAAGTGCTAAGGAAGTTTCCCATTATCACAGAGCTAGTAAGTACTGCATGTGAAACTAGCCCTCTCTTAACTTCAGAAGTGGGGCTTTTCCCATTATACAAACTAGTCTGTTTTAGGGTTATAAATTATTATTACACATTTAGTGCCATTAGGGAAATTTTAAGGATTGCTCTTTAATTATTCCCCACATAGTATAGAAAGTGATAACATTCTGCTGTTTGATGACTTTATTGCTGTTCAGTAATTTCAGTCATGTTTAATTTTTCATGACCCCATTTGGAGTTTTCTTGGAAGAGATACTGGAGTAATTTGCAATTTCCTCCTCCAGCTCATTTTACAGATGAGGAAACTGAGGCAAATAGGATTAAATGACTTGCCCAGGGTCACACAGCTATTAAGTTCTGTGACTGGATCTGAATTCATCTTTTCCTGACTCTAGGGCTTAAGCTTTACCTACTTTGCCACCTAGCTGCCTGATATTGGAAGAGTGGTAATCTGTAATTTCAGCAGGATCTCTCAGTAAAGGGAGGACTACAAAGGAGATGAAACAAGAAGAAATATGATGATAAATCATATCCTCTGCTGAGAATTAAAGGCCAGATTAGCTGCTGTACAGTGAACATGGCTAACCACAAATGGAATAATGGTAATATGACAATTTAATGAATAAATATGGTAATGTTGTCCCCAAATTAATGTATTCATCTACCACAAAGAGGATTTTTTAGTGAGAAATTGAAATGTTTCAAGGAAAAGATGGATTGTATTATACCTGAATGAATTCTAGGGAAAGAAAAAACATATGATTTAAAACTGGATGGGAAAATTGAAGTAATCTGCTCAGTCTTTCTTGCTCCATTTTGCAGATGAGGAAGTAGATCCGGAGGTTAAAGGATATGTCTAAACTTAAAAAAAAAGACACAAATCTAGTTATTGACAAAGTTGAGAATTGAATCCACACTTCTTGCTTCTAAATTAAGTATTCTTTTAATTATTTGAAGGTGCAAAAGGAAATTTATAAGATTTGTTTCTATGTATTGGACTTCTGTTTTTAAATTTACTTCTGTTCCTACTGATTTGGTGGCTACAGAGCATAGTACTGTCCACCAATTATATGCATTACCATTTGAGGAGTGACTAATAAATTCATGAATGCACATGTGATTATCTATCTCTGCTGCAAGCATAATTGCAGCCATGTTGACTTTTTTTAATTAGCTAAATGCAGCAAGATGTCAGGCAATTTATTTTATCTTTCTGTTCTCCATTTTTTGCATCTATAAAGTGAGAAAGATGAACTAGATAATCTTAAATATTCCTCCTAGCTTCCACATCCTTTGGAGCTTTGAGTTTGTGAATTTAGCTTTTGTTTCCCCCCAAAAAGTTGTCTTCTAGAGTTGACCCAGAAATAATTACTTTCTCAACATTTCCCTTCATCTATAATGAAGGCTTCTATGTAATTGCATAAAATTTCTAGTACAACAAGTATTTAGCCACATAAAGCTGACAGTAGTTTTGAGGTCACTTTCAGCAGGTTGATCAATAAGGACTGCACATCACACAATCCACACTGAATTTATTCCTGTAATATATCTTAACTTCAAGTGTAGCCATGGTTAATTGCTAATCCATATTCATTGAACAGAACAAATGAGGGCATGGAAAGTAGATACTTCATGTACCATCTCATCAAATGTGGGAAGTTATAGCTTCCGTTTTTCATCTTGATCTTTTACAGTTGTCTGGCTTATCTCTACCAGTTTTAAAAAAAATCCTCCTTTAGAATGATCAGAAGATTTGCATGTTCATGGTTAGCAGGTAATGTTTCTGAAGAAACCAGTGAAATAATTGAAATTGTCATGATATAGCAATAGAATAGATTTAATTGGGCCATTTCAGTTAAATATATCTTTTTTTCTGTGATGTAGGAATGTATTCAAAGGCAGAAATTTTATCACATAATTCTTAGTGGTGTCATGTCCATGTTAGTTAAAATGACTAAAAAATTAGTAGATTGCTCTTTTTTGGATGTAATCTCCAACTGTTAAGTTTCTAGGTTGTTTCTGAATTGATCTTCACTCCTTTTGTCTAAGTTCCAAACCTGTCAAACAGAATCACTGCAGAATTATTTCTAAAAGAGTTTACAAAGTACGTAGACTTTGAAAAGATCTGACAAGTAGTCAGTTGTTTCATATGCATCATTCTTCTTGTTCCATTACAGAGTAGACAATACAGTTGAGCCACAGAGGTGTAAAGAGAGCATGTGTGACAGCATTGCCAGGATAGTATGGCATTTGCATGATATTTCCATGTATGCCACATCTTTTGAAGCTGAAATATTTAAATGTAGAATAAATCAGCATCACTAGTGCTGATATTTAGAAGAATCTTTAGAACTTGGGAACAATGAATGATAAAGGGGAGTTAAAAAAAAGAAATCTTATAGGAACTTCATGATCAGGAAAGCAGAGTAGTTATGCTCACCCATCAATGCCTGGATCTGTTTTCCCTCTGTATGGGCTGTTAAATCTTTTTAACCATCTTTCCCACTATCAATGGAAGTAAAAACAGATTGATCCTTCAATGTCCCTTCAATATGGCTGTGCCTATAGATGTATATCATGTATAACATCATTAAGGTCCTTACTGATGATAAGTTTTATGATAGATCTACTGCAGCCTGGAGTCAGCAACTTTAAGATACTTTTCTACTCTCACAAACTAATCATATTTTAGGTCATGGCACAAAAACATTTATTTTCCTAACCAAATTTCAAGCTCCAAGTGATCAGGGATCATGCCTTAAAATTCTCAATAGTTTAAATGTCCTAGCAGATAGCTGAACACAAAAATATTTTCTAATACAAACTTGATAATAGAGTGATTATTTTATTCTCCACAGTGTTACAAATATTTGTCTATATCCCCTAAAGTGAACTCTTTTATGATTTAGGTGGTATTATGTAGTTCTAACAGTTTGGGGATTTGGGAAAACAGTGGAGATTAGTGGAAAGAGCCCTAGAGAGGGACTTGGGGAAGATCAAGATACAAACTCTACTGACAAATTTCATTAAAAATGTAGAAATTCTTGAAACTAATGCTTATTTAGTTGAGAAATTGAGATGAGATGATGAATGTTCCAGTGGCAGGATGACAAGTAAGACTACCTTCATGTGTATTTCAGGCAGAGGTGAGAAATGGATCATTGCAAGGAAGAACTGTTATGTCAGAATCATCAAAAGGGATAGGGGTTGGATGGAGAAAAAAAACGAATCAATTGGCAATCATTTATTAAACACTTACTATGTACCATTCACTGTATTAGGTGCTGCTTCAAGTCAACAAGGTTTTCTTAAGCACCTACCATGTATAAGGCACTATGTAAAACACTAGGGGTACAAAGAATGGGAAAAAAAAGCAATCACTATTCTCAATGAGTTTGTGGTCTAATGATGAGGACACAAATACAAAGAATGAAAGGAAAATATTATGAGCCATTTAGGGAGCATATTGGTGAGAAGGGAAAGTTATTTAGAAGCTGATGATAGCAATAATTTAGAAGCAGACTAGAGTGAATTTTATCCCAGTTCCCATAGGTAGTAATTTAAAAATTCAGGAATGGCTGAACAAGTTGTGGCATATGAATGTAATTGAATACTACTGTGCTGCAAGAAATGATGAGCAGGCAAACTTCTGAAAAACCTGGAAGGACTTATATGAACTGATGCTGAGTGAAGTGAGCAGAAGCAGGAGAACATTATACACAATAACAGCCCCATTGTGTGATGATTGACTTTGATAGATTTAGCTCTTCTCAGTAATGTAAGGATCTAAGACAACTCTGAAACACTCATGATGGAAAATGTTGTTCATATCCAGAGAAAGAACAATGGAGTCTGAATACAGATTGAAGTATACTATTTTCTCTCTCTCTCTCTCTCTCTCTCTCTCTCATTTGCTTTGTTTCTTCTTTCTTGTGGTTCCTCCCATCATTCTAATTCTTTACAACATGACTCGTGAAAATGTGTTTAATAGGAATGTATAAGTAAAGCCTATATCAGATTACATGATCTCTTGGGAAGAAAGAAGAGGAGTAAGATGGAGAAAATTCAAAACTCAAAAGCTTATGGAAGTGAATGTTGAAATAAAAAAAAATAAATTAGTTAATTTAAAATTTAAAAAGGGAAAAAAAGTCAGGATCTGAACCTAAATACCTAAAATTTCCAGTAACATATAGTTAGAGAAGGTTTTATAGGGGAAAATGGGGAGTAGGAGTTAGTGACTGGGCAAGGCTAGAATCAAGTTGCTAGTTTTAGAGAGACAGCTGCAACAATAGTGCATCAAATAGATGAGTCGTTAGCTATCTTTATCACTTATTCTCCCTCTCCCAACTGATCACACACTGATTTTTTTTTCCTGGTGTAAGTCCCTAGAGCCTCCTAGAATCACAAGTTTCTTTCAAAACTCAGGTCAAGTGGCAACAATCTTCATGAAACTTTTACTTATCTGACCTGCTAGGTGTTAGTGACTCCAGTTGTCATATGTATGTATGCATGTGATTATATACACATGCATACTTATATATACATATATATACATACATACACATACACACACATATATGTGTATATATATGTGTATAGAGAGAGAGAGAGAGAGAGAGAGAGAGAGAGAGTCTGTGTACACATCTAGTTTCTCTCCTACTGGTATGTAAGCTTTGTAAGGACAGGGGCTAGTCTGCTTTTGTCTCTGTATTTCCAGCACCCTGAATAGTAACAGGCAAAAGTAGGTACTTATTAAATTATTATTGATCATTGATTGAAAGTGTGGAAGAAAAGAACAATACCATCCTACTTAAGAGTTGTCCTAGTAAGGACTACCTTCCTCAGATACATAAGGGAAAATGAGGAGAGGGAGTTCAATATGGTTAAGTGTCTGGAGAGGTGGCAGAGATAGCAATTGTGATGACTTCATCTTATCCCAAGGATATTAGTATCTGAAACTCAACTCCTGTTGGCTTGTATTAGAGCATCCGTTATTGGTATGACAATAATTACAACCTATGTGATAATGGGCAATTAACTCACTTAACTACTCTGTGCATAAGCTTCCATACCTGTAAATGAGAGCTATGAAAAATTGTAGTACTTACCTCACAGTATTCTAATGAGAATTGAAGGATATAATTTACATGATTAAATTTGTTTGTGGGTCCATGTTTGGTGGGTGACATTTATATTGAAATAGCAATAACTAGAGGTGCCACAGTGGATACAGCACTGTCCCTGAAGTCAGGAGGACCTGAGTTCAAATCCAGCCTCAGACCAAATATTTGACACTTGCTAGCTGTGTGACCCTGGGCAAGTCCCTTAAGCCCAATTGCCTAAAAAAATAGCAATAGCTATCTTTATCTGTTCTTTCTTTCTTTTTATTTTCTTTCTATTTTTTTCCTTTCCTCCTTCCACCATTGGGGGAAAAAAAACAGGCATTATATCATGTAGGTACTTCACTATCATCAAGTATAGAGTATCATTTGACCACTATGAGATATTACCTTCAAATCCCTTGCCAGTTGGGTTTATTGAAGTTATTTAGTCCTCATGTGTTAGTTTTCCTAAAGACCAAAGTATGGCTAATAGTAATGAAAGGCTTTTCAACAACAGGTTATTTCCTCTCCCAATATCAGAGCTTGTAGGTTCAGATTAAAAACTGATCTCAGAAAATGGAAATTTGTTCTGAAATATGAAAATTACAGAAATCTTGATTTCACTCTCAGTCATCACATGTTTGAGAAATCTACTCTAAGCTGACTAACCTCATTCAGAAGACTTAGGGAATTTAGCTTTTAGTGGGCATATGAAACATAGAGTGAATAACGACAAAAGAAAAAAGTTGCATAGCAAAATTGTAAAGAATTTCCATAGTTTTATGGCTTAAAAAGCAGTATGGTAGATTAATGGATAAAGCCCTGGGCCTGGAGTAAGGAAGACTTGAGTTCAAATGAATCCTCAGACATGTATTAACTGTGTGACCCTAGGCAAATTTAGTTAACTTCTGTCTGCTTCCACTATGAAGTGAGGCTAACAATATGACCTTCTTCACAGGATTGTTGTAATAATAATATGAGACATTTATAATGTGGTTAGGACAACACCTGAGACATTGTAGGCATTTAATAAAAGCTTGTTCCCCCTTCACTTGATCATCTCCTTTCATCCTCCACCCATAAACCACCTCTCAGCTCATATACAGAGGGAAAGAAGAAGAGAAAGGATTAGAATACATGGTGATCTGTTAAAAAGACAATTTGGAAAAATAGGGAAAAGAGTTAAGGTTGTTATTACTCTCTGAGATAATTTCTACTCATTCAATGAGATTTTAGATTAAGACTGGTTTATCTCCTGGCTCCATACTGCTAGTCCCGCACTCCTAGCTTCTCATTTACATTAAGACCCAGATCCCATTTTTGTACAAGTCTTCTTCTTAAGAATTATTACTCTTTAGGATGTATCCCAGCTTATCCCTCACTCTTTCCAGCCTAGGTTGCTGTGATAATGTAAAGAAAACATAAGAAATATCAAATGGTTAGCAGAAAACAGACAACTGGTGGTCCAGTACATACTATTAGCTAATCAGAAAGAAGAAAAAAAGAACCAAGTAAAAATAGCCACAATGAAATAAATGAAAATGACAATAAATATCAGAATTCATATTAAATATATAGAACACTCTTGGGTCTTCAGGACCCCAAATGATGCATAATTTCCACATCAGAACAAAAATGGTAGAGTATGAGTGTGAAATGTTTCAGACTCTTTCATATGTGGTCCCTGTAATGATTTGTTTTTAAGTCAACTATTTAGAATTACTGAAAAGTAACTGTGGTGTGAAAATAAAATAAAACAACTGTTCCATTAGAAGAGGAACTCAATTCACAATTTTATAGTATTTTCAGATTTGTAGTGACTCTATAAATACAAAGAATTTCTATGTCCATTTTACTACTGAGGAAACATAGGTTAATCAAAGGATTTACTGACTTGACCAAGATAACATAGCTATTTTAGGAAAAAAAAAAAGAAAAAGTAAAAAAAAAAATCAAAC
>NW_020954642.1:12673275-12684164 GCF_900497805.2 Vombatus ursinus
GGTTCATTCTTATAATTGAATTATCTAGACAGAGATGATGCAATCTAAAATGGTGAAGGCCCAAAGTGCATTTTATATTCAGGCAAATTTAATTCATTTAATGAATATTTATGAAGCTTGTTAAAGGCAAGTCTCTATCCTGTGGATGTAGAAGGTAAAATTCCTACACTCAACAAGCTTAAATACTCTCCCCCAATATGCTTTTTTCTACTCCTTTAATCTATCAAATAATTGTTAAGCTCTAATATCCCAAAAAATGGAAATGAGAGCAGTTAGGAGAGAATCCTTTGAAGCTCCCCCAATAACTACCTTGAGATCCCTAAAAAAGTGACAGCATCTCCCTAGGTTGTCAAAGATAGGAAACACCAAAATATGGATTGGAAACTTGGGGATTTTCAGCAACCTACACTTCATCTCTTCTGTACTTCAGCCTGAGACCTTAGGCAGTTATATGGAATATTCATTAATAAATCTCATTTGAAAACAAATCTCAGTCAGCTGTTCTTTTCTCTGTCTTTGGTTCAAATGCTAATTTACCTCAGTCACTCATTTTTGTTGAATCTCTTGCCACCACAGAGATGAACTGCAATAATAAGTGAAACTGATGAAGTCTCCTCATTTGAAATTTCCTAAATACATGTTAGTAGATTTCATTAAAATTGCTTCCATAAGTGGTTTTAATTTATACATTCAATTACATCTATTAAAAGTAGGACTATATAGAGGTTCTTAGACTTTAAGGTGCTCCCTTTCCAGATATGTGCCACATTCTGCAATTAAAGAATAGATAAGGAAGATATTCAAAATACGAAGATTATATGAGTTGAACAGATAAAAGAAAAAAAATGTAAATGGGGAAATCAACAAAGGCTTGTGTGGTCTTTGAAATGTTAAGCCTCACCATTATGCTACATAGTTCAAGTGACCTTTCCTTGTAGATGAGGAGGTTGAGGTTGAGAGAGGTTACATAGGTTCATAAGAATTAAAGTATGAGAATAAAATCAAATAACGTCCAAATACTGCTTTTATTTATAAACTGTGAGGCTTTGAGTAAGTCACTAAAACTCTCTGAGTCTCTGTATCTTCATGTGGTAAATGAAGATGATCATACATGCATTGCCTGCATTACTAGGTTGCTGAAGCTCAGTTGAGATAATTTATTTGTATGATACTTTGTAAATTTTAAAGCATCCCCTCTATACACACACATACACACACACACACACACACACATACACATGTCAGTGGTTTCTATTACTGTTTTTAACCAAATAGGTACTGATATCACTCATAAATATAGATTCTATCAAACACCTTGCTATAATTCACAGTCACTTTAGCTAAACCTATTTATAGTTTCTAGTATAAGGAAAAAAAAAAACAGGCACACTAAGAACTTTCTCTACTGAGATCAAATAATGTTATAGCATTCCATACTTTTCAGTTGTTTTTTTTTAATAACTATAATTTCCTCATTTGAGGCCTCCCCCTATTGATAATGATTACAATCCCTCAATGACTAAATAGAGAGACTTCAGAAGTTTCTTTCTGATCACAAAACCCACCACCTTATGGCTAACATGATGATGACCCTCTCTGTACTGATTTTGGCTTTGCTATATTTGCTATGTTTCCTGTTTGGTTCTGACTTGCTTCTAGTTCTTCTCTCAAAGTGAGAACCTGAAAGGACCTTAATTTAAAAGGGCCAGGGTCTCCCACTGAATCCTGGGCCATGTCCAGTTATCCTGATGACTGTCTGGCCACTGGACCCAGATGCCTCTGAAGGAGAAAGTGAGAATGGTGACCTTGCACAGCCCTCCCTCACTCAAATCAAAGTCAACCGTACATCATGTCATCATTTCTCTAATGTCATGGTCCTCTTGGAGAATGAAGGACAAACACAACAACTTCACTACTGAACTGTTATGTACCCTGGGCCACCTCTGTAAAATCAAAAGGTTTTTGAAGCAGTTTAGCCATTCTTTATGGGATTCCAAATTCCAGAGAGTGATTATCTGAGAAGCAGGAATTCAAGAGAATAGAGTTCTAATCCTATGTTTAACACTTATTAACTATGATTACCCAAGCTCCTCGTTATCTGGGATTCTTATGCAAAATGAGGGAATTCCTACATGAGTTGGGGAAAGGGTTTAGGAAACCAATCATCTGGAACCAGTCTTCTTTTTCAGATTAGGATATCATGCCCCAATGCAGAAGTACTCTGTCAAAGACCAAACAATTGACAGGAAATGACAGATGTAACATTTGAAAACAGTTCTTCTGACTACATATTCAGTTGTTATCTTTGTGGTTTTTCTGATGCCTACTTCCTTTAGGTTTGACTGTAGACATCTAATGTCTTCTCCATTGCTATAGTCTATCATTCTAGGCTCTTTCAGAATTTTAGCTGTTTCACCTCTAAAATGGGGTAAGGAAGAAAAGGGTTGATAATCTTTAGGTCATTTTCAAGCATTGGAATTTTGTAGTTGCATGGTTTAGGAGAGAAGGGGGTTAGCAGAAGAGAGGGAGAAGGAGCATTTCATGAAATATGCAAGATTCAGCATGTATTGTTATATTGAAAATAAGATTGAGACAATAGAATTTTATACTGGGAGGATTCAGCAGAGATAAGAACAGTCTGTGTGAAGTGAATCATGAAATGTTTCAAAATTGGTTTGCCTGTCCACACTACCTCTGTCTCAGGTGACTGAATTTGTAAACAATGAAAAATGAAATTGACAGATTAAATAATGCTGCTTTGAAAAGGACCAAATAAGATGGTTTGCTGTTATTCTTTTTTTGTTGCCTAATGGAGGCATATGGACACTGGTGTCCTATTGCTAGGATAAAGATAGTAACAAGTACTCAAAGTGACACCAGATAAATCTTAGCACGTGCAAATATGTGTAGTGGGATAGCAACACCCTGCATCATTAACCCACTCTCCACATGCCCAGAAAGATGGTAAGTTTATGAATGCATTCAGTCTTATATGAATTACCATTAGTAATCTTATAGGGTCAATTTAAAAGTTAATTTAAAATATATTAAACACCTCCTGTGTGCAGAGCACTGTGGTTAGCTCTGGTGGAAACATAATATTTAAGCAAAACCAAATTCTTGCTCTGATGGAATTTAAAATCTAGCAGGAAGATGAAACATAAACAGAGAACTCCCTGCTCTTGATATATGATAATATATAATATTTTGAGAAGAAACATGTAAATCTCTATGTTCATACAAGATATGCAAAGTATAAATGAGATGTAGACTCAGAAGAGTGGCATTATGGTATCAGATGTGGGTTAGAAAATGTTTCCTACTTTGATAGGAATTTTTAAAATGCCAAAAATCAGAGGGGGCAGAGAGAGGGCAGAGCAATCCAGACATAATGGACAGACAGTCAAAAGCCACAGTCTGGTGAAGGAGCATCATAAGTGAGAAATATCAAATATGTGGAGGAGAATAATGTATTAAGAAGATTAGAATTATAGAAAAGGAACAGTTTGGTAAGAGCTTTAATTCTAACAGGAAGAGTTTGTATTTGAAACTATGATAGGGAGTCCCTGGAGTTTATTGAGGAGAGAATGACATTGTCAAACCTATATTTTAGAAAAAATCACTTTGTCACCTGTGTGGAGATGGGATGGAGTGGACAAGAAGATAAATAAAAATACTAATGCAAAAATTTATACACAAGATAAAAATACTAATGCAAAAATTTATACACAAGGTGATGAGTGCCTGCCTGCATGAGGGGGATGGCTGTGTGTAGTGAGAAGGGCACATAGGGAAAAAATGTTGTGAAGGTAGAAACAAAAATACTAGATAACATATTAAATATGTGAGGTGAGTCTAAAAAGTGAGTTGAAGATGACACTGAGATTATAAGCCCATGCAACATGATGAGGGCCTGACTTTCTTGACAATAAGATAGAATTTGGAAAAGAGGTGAGTTTGGGAAGAAAGATAATGATTTCTGTTTTGAGCATGTTGGGCTTGAGATATCTACAAAAAATCCAATTTGAGATGTCTAAAAGACAGTGATGTGAGATTCTCACTCAGGAGAGATGTTATATCTGTGAATCTTTTCATGCAGATAATAATTATAACTATGGAAACCAGTGAGATCACCAAGAGGTGGTAAAGAGAAAAAAGAGAAGAGGTCTCAAAATAGAGCCTTAAAAGACAGCCACAGTTATTAGACATGGCCTGAGTGATGATCTGGGGGAAAAAATAAGAAGGAGTGGTCAGAATGAAGAAAAAAAAATATGAAAAATCAGAGTCATAGAAAGCTAGAGAGAAAAGAACATCTAGGAGGAAAGGGTAATTTCAGAGGTCTGTGGGCATGTGGAAATAATGAGTGGAAAATGTTGCCATAATGTCAAGAAAACATTCTTAAATATTACAAATGTTCAAATTGAAATGGTTTATCTTAGAAGATTATGAATTCTTTATCATTGGAAGTCTTCAAAAAGAATCTGCATCATCATTTCTTAGATATATTGTAATAAAGATAATTTTCAGATTTGGATTGATCTCGATAGACGTTAAAGTCCCTTCAATTTCAAAATTCCTATGTAAAATGTCTTTCCTTCCACACACTGATGGCCATGGTAGTATTAGATTTACATTTGAGGGGGGGGCTTGTCCAACATTTGAACTTGGACACATGTAACACTGTCTACTGTGGCTTTCACTGCCTGGAAGGCCAGGTAAATTGGATTTCCCCCCTACCACTAGGTTCTCTAGTCCCACTAAGGGGGATGAGCAAGTCTAGTCTCTCTACAAGTGACTCTAGCCTGTGTGTTTTATATTCTTCAAAGTACCCAATTTCATTTAGATTCTCTCACCTTAGCTTTTATCAAAGAATATTTAATTCAAAAGGTTTAATAACAAATATACAGACACAATCTCTAATACATGAAGCATAATCCCTCTCCCCCCTTGCACCACCTCAAGTCTCTGCGGAAGCAAAAGGTATTACATTTATAGCTTAGTTCAGTTCCTAATGACCAAAGTCTCAGATCCCTTTTTTAACACCTCACTTTGGGCTCGAGGCCCAGGCACGCTGGTTTCTCTGGACTTTCATACTTTTCTGAGTAGCTCCAACATCCTGTTCGGAATCCTGGCAGAACTTCTAGTCCAATGAGAAACACCACCTGCACGTAGAGCTGAAAATGGCAAATGACACAGAAAAGAAAGAAATGTGCATAGACCCCATTTCTCAGAGCCAAAGGAAAAAACAAAATTAGGACAACTTGGGAAATAAATACCTTTCCTTCCCATTAGTACAATTGATGGTACTTGTGCTTTGGGTAAATTGTAATTTTCACCATTTGGTCACATGAAGAAGTAGTGCTCACAGAAGCTTAAGTCAGTAGGAGAGCCACTATCTCAGTGTGGTCAGTTTTAAACTCACAATCCAGTTATATTACCAATCAAAGGAGGCTACATCCATACATATACTAGGGATGTCAGAACACCTCTATTTTGGGAGACTTGGGTATGGCCAGGCAAGATCCTTGTAGATTTCTCCATGTTAAGTATGTGAGCATGCTCTAAAGGCAAACCCCTTTATGGAAGAATATTATTTGCATTAAGTATTTACTTAATATTTACTAAGTATTTTACTCTTGGCACCAAGGGCTTCTGCAAATGTTCAAATAATTGATACATGATTTAAATATGTCTATACAATAGGTAATGTGGTATGTTTCCTGAAATTCTTGTCTACTTTTTCTCACTTTTCCTGGTCATGAAATATCATCTCATGACAGTGTTGATTCTGGGACCACTAGCCAAGAAGGTTGCTAGAATGGAAGGTGGAGCATGACACTCCCGCATACCTGTTCCAACAAAATGCTAAAATTTACCCCAGACCAAATAATGATACAGAAATACTCTGAAAAGCTACAGCATATGACTTTATCCACTCCAAAACTGAATAGACGTCAGCCAGAAAGCACAGCCTATAGGAAAGACAGCTGTGAACAAAATCAGAGCCAGTGAAGGGTAGCCTCCCAACATGACAAGAAAAGGGCTAGGTATACTTTAGTCTTGCAAGGCTCAGAATCTAGAGGGAAAAAAAGTCACAGAGCTCCTCTGAGAAAGTCCCATGGTGGGTTCCTTGAGATGTAGAAAGGTAAATGAGACAAAATTGATCTCCTCATAGAAATCACAAAATAATAAATGTGATAAATATACACTTAAATCAATATAAAGCAAAGTATAGTGAACGCACAAGAAATTCATGAAGTGATTTTAGAATTCAGAGAAGAAAGAGATGATTTTCATCTTTGGGGGAAGATGAGACAGAAAACTTCATCCAGACTGTGTCCCCTAAATCCAGGTTTTCTGCCTAAGTTCTCTCCCAGGGTCTCTTTTCTTCTTCTATACTGTTTCATATGGTGATATTGTCAAATCTCATGGATTCAATTATCATCTCCATACAGATAGGTCTAAGATCTATTTATCCTACCCTAACCTCTCTTTACTTCCAAACTTTAATCTTTGACTTTTTACCATTTATCTCAAAATTAACATCTCATAGGCAGATAGGTGACAGAGCAGATAGAGTGCTGGGACTAAAGTCAGAAAAATTCATCTAACTGAGTTCAAATCCGGTCTCAGACCGGACTAGCAGACTAGCTATGCAACATGGGGCAAGTCACTTAACCTTGTTTGCCCCAATTTTCTCATTTGTAAAAATGAGCTGGAGAAAGATAGCGCAAACCAATCCAATATCATTGCCAAGAAACTCTCAAGGAGGGCATGAAGAGTCAGACAAAATTGAAAACAATTGAACAACAATAACAACAGACATCATAAATAACATATATGAAACTAAACTAATTATCTTTTCATTAAAAAAAAATCTTTCCCTCTTTCTAAATTTCCTGTTCCTATTGATGGTACCACCACTCTCTCAATCATCTAGGCAATTGAGGCATCATCCTCATTTCCTGACTTTTTCTCCCTTCACCCCATATCCAATGTGTTCCCAAGTCTGATCAATTATATCTTCACTACATCTTTTTTATCTATTCCCTCCTCTCCTCTGAAACAGCAATCACCCTGGTTCAGGTCCTCATCACCTCACACTTGGACCATTTTCAATAGCCTTCAGATTGCTCTCCTTCCCTCAAATCTCTCCCAACTCCAACAAGTACTTTGTTGAACTATCACAAAAATACTTGTCAAGATCAGCTCAGATTCACTTTTCAAAAAAACTCCAGTAACTCCCTATCATCTTCAGTATCAAATAAGATCCTCTTTTGGGCTTTTTAAGCCCTTTATAACCTAGACTTTTC
This sequence comes from Vombatus ursinus, assembly GCF_900497805.2. NCBI lineage: Eukaryota > Metazoa > Chordata > Mammalia > Diprotodontia > Vombatidae > Vombatus > Vombatus ursinus. The sequence continues at coordinate 12,680,589 of NW_020954642.1, forward strand.
ATATCTTTCTTTTATTTTTACATGTTATTCCCCTCCCTACATACTTGCATCCCAGTGACATGGGCTTCCTACCTCTTCATTTCATAGCACTTTCCATTTTACAACTTTATTCATTTTTGCTGGATGTCTCTTGTGGCTGATTCTTCCCTCTTATTTTTTCCACTTTTCAGTTTCCTTGGTTTCCTTGGTTTCTTTTATGTTCCAGCTAAAACCCCATGATACACAAATATTCTTTTCCATTCTTTCTTTATGCTAATACCTTTCCTTAGAGTTTGCCTCCAACTGATAGTGTCTTTAACTTATTTATACATAGTTTCCATGTTGTTTCTCCCTTTCAATTGTGTGTCCTTTGAGAAAAATCCTGTTATTGAAGGGATTTGTATGCATCTACAGAATTTAACATAATGAACATAATAGGCATAATAAAGTAGTATTAACCTGCTTCAATTTGATTTCATGTCATTTCATATGACTTTGGATGAATAGGAGGCTTGCAGAGGGTAGGTGGTTGTGGCCTTAGAAAGAGATGGAATGACATGAACAAAGGATGAGAGGATTACACTAGATTTTTTCCTTCTAAATTCTGGTCCAGGACTAACCTTTATTTTATGTTCCTATGTTGTAAAGTTTTGGGGTGGGAGAGAGCCTTAGGCTTGAGGTCATAAGTATTGAATTTTAATTCAAGCTACATGTGTAACTTCAGGTAACTCACTAATTAACCCTAGATCATCTTTTCACTTGTATAATAGGAATACAAATGTCCCCATTACTATATATACATATGTGTGTGTATGTATGTATGTATGTGTGTGAGTAGAAAGTACTACATATAGAATTTTGAGCAATTATTATTTTCAAAGGTCTACAGCAACATTAATGTTCTGTTATATTCTTCTATCACTCTATGTTTGGTTTTAGATTGCCAAAAAGAAATCAGTTTAATCAAAAATTTTCCTAGGGCCTATAAAGTAGGGTAAGACTGAATAGCATTAAGAAGCCTCTTGCTGACAAGAGTGTGACAGCTTTTTCTTGGGTTCCATGCAAATCAGAATTTGTAAGCTGGCTGCAATCATGATGGATATTTGCAGCCAAGTAGGCCTTTGCCTTTGCCACATGCTATTTTCCTTTGGAAAAGAGCTAGGATGGTATTTATAGCTCCTCAAGGTTGAAGTGGTTCAAAGAAGTCACATTTTCAGAGTGAAAGGTTCCATGGGTCACTAAATATTTGCAAACGGCTTATAAAATGGGGGCCTAAGTGATGAGGCTCTTCATAAATGTACAAATCTTTTGACTTCTATTGTTTGGTCTCTGTCTTACTCAAAAACCCTTTCAAGCTTAGCTTGATGTGTTACTGGCAGAAATAGAAGAAAAGAAGCTGGTCCAGAATCATAGATTTCATTGTTAGAGGGATCCCATTGTATTATCTAAACCAGTGATTCTCAAAGCCTTCTGATTTTATTTCCTCCACCACCCCCAGCACAGTTTTCTTTGAAACAGGGAATTTCTGGGCAATGTAACACATCTGAGACACCCATGATTGTGATTGCATGAATGGGTTCTATACAATTTGCAGCAGATCAATGCATGATTTTTCCATGACAAGTTTAATTTCTATACAAGTCATGAGACCTCTAGCTGAATCTCAAGGCACATTGTTTGAGAAATATCAATGGATATTGCAGTTCACTTCACAATGAAAGAAACTGAGGCCCAAAGAGGATTAGTGACTCAAAATAACAGAGCAAACTAGTGGCACAGTCAGGAGTAGATTGCATCTGTTCATTCATGGTTAAGTATTCTTTCCTTTCCGCAACACTACATTGTGATAGAGATCTTTACTTATCATTTGAAGCAAGTAACCCTTGAACAAAGATGGTAATTATTATTAATTCAAATATTAAGGTACTAGAAAATGCATTTTCACACTGGCAGCTGAACCTCTGGAAATCTACACCTCAAGTAACCTTACTCTATTTTCTCTTCTAGCATCATTCTCTTTATACCTTGTGGTCTTTGCCCCCAATTTGCCTCTAATTTTATTATCCAGAATTCTATATCTTCAACAAAAAAATGGTGTTCATTAACTCTTTATCCCTAATCTCTGTACCTCCCAAAAAAAGGGTCATTTTTTTTTCTAGAAAATGTTGATTTGAGAGTGTGATTTGTGCTTCTTGCCTCATATACCAAAATTTCTGGTCACTCTTCTGGCCCAAGGATTTCTCCAAGATTAAATAACTATTAAATGACAGAGTTAAGACTTGAATAAGTCCATTGCTCTTTCCAATTCACCATATTTAATTAGGTGCATCCTCTGTGAATCACAAAATCAAATTGCAATATTAAAGAAGGAAAGTACCCTTGAGATATTCTTGTCCAAATTCCTAGTTTGATACATATAGAAAGTAAGGCTCAGAGAGGGAAAATTATTAATGTAAGGGTGACACAGCTCCCAAGTGGCAAATCTCCATGTACTTTTCTCCATGTTGAACTGAGTATCAATCAATTTTTGTTGAAGAAACAATTTAATGTATTCTTCCAAGTTCATTGAGTGCAAATCATTACTTTTCATGAGGACGCTCTACACTATTCGTGGTCTCCCCATGTGGAGAAGACATTCACTGGATATGGATTTAGAGAATATATCTCTATTTAGATTCCATTAGACAGTATTAAACTTGACCCTATGGGATGGAATGGAAGGGCCAGTGAACTCATTGATAAGGACTCTATGTGGTCTGTGAGACAAATGGGCAACAATTACTTTTAAGACTATATCATTTTTGTGCAATGCATAAAAACAAATGAATAAAGCATTCATCAAACACATTATTTACAAAGCACTATGTTAATCACTGGTACTATTAATAGAAGAGATAATCCTCACTGCTCTCAAGGATCTCACATTCTAATGAAAGAGATAACACATATGGAATCTGTGAGTTAAAAGATGGAAAGATTTCCTTAGCCTGAAAATTACATGGAAAGGTCCCATGGTACTTAGGGTACATAGACAGAGCAAATGGTAACCTCTTCTTTAATATCATTACTCCTGATAAAGACAAATCTTTTATTTTTTTTTTTTTTGATGTTGAAGCATTTGACAATTCCAAGGAATTCAGTGGCAAGAACTTTCTTTTATGGTCTCCAGTAGCGGTGGTTATATTGCCTGCAGGAGCAATTTCAAGGCTACTGCTCCACAGTGGTTGCTTTATAATACGAAACCTGATAACTCAGGACTGAAAGAATTACTACTGCCAAGAGCCTATTGTCAAGGGTGCAAGGTCCTGAAATATCTCTGTTAGGATCTAAAGGATGGCAGTGGTTTGACTTTCCTGGAACATGGTGCCTCCTGTCTTTCCCTGATTTAGTTTTAGTCTGGCTCATCTGCTATGTGGGTGGCAGTCAGTTGGTAGTTGGTGGGGATGGATGTTCCCTTTTTCATGAGAATTGCTTCCTTAGAGAATAGTTAAGATAGAGTGGAGTGGAAAGACCAGTGGTCTGGGAGATACTGGCATTCCCAGGCCTCTTGTATCTATATCTTCCTATCTATCTATCTATCTATCTATCTATCTATCT
>NW_020954642.1:12684202-12698962 GCF_900497805.2 Vombatus ursinus
GCTATATCTATATATTAATAGATAGTAGTTGCTCAGAAGTTGCTGCTGCTGCTGTTGCTGCTGAGGAAAGTGGGCTTCTTTCTGACAAGTTCTCTTCTTAATCATGTTTGTGGGGGCTAAGATAGAAGTGATTTTGACATTTTAAGAGGATATTAATATTCCCAAGCTTCTTCGGCTCAAGGTTCTTGGTTTCTACCATCAGGATCTGAGGGAAGACATTAGCCAAAGTAGTTCTCTGGCACATTGGGCTTCCTGTGTTTCCTTAAGAGTATCTTGCTATTTCAGGTAGTTTGTTTTGTCTGCTTTGTGGATGGTAGTTAGTGCCAAATATATGTGAACATTTTACCTATATATTTATATAGTCATATATTACAAACTATGCATGTTTATAGATTTATATATACATATAAGTACAAATGTGTGTGCACACAGATACATACCTACATACATATACATGTTAGTTATCTACTATGAGCAGGGTATCAATAAGACACTGGTGAATAAAAAAATCATAAATCTCAGCCCCTGTCCTCAAAGCCCTTATTGCCTTATTGAGTTATTTCCCATCAATCTAGAAAGAGAAGGAAAAGCATATATGTGTGTGTATGCATGTGTATGTATATGTATGTACTTGTATATGCACGTGTATACACACATAAACACATATCTATACACATATGCACATGTGTATATGTGTATATGTACAAACATACAATATGAATATATGTATATGTATCCATAAACATATACAACATTCTAGAAAGATAAGGAAAAGCATATATATATATATACACACACAATGCACATACACATATATACACATATACATATATAATACACATACACATGCATATATATATACATACACATATATTCACATTCATATATATACACATGCAAAAAAACATCACGTACATACACACACACACACACATTTTGTGCCCAATAAATGATGCAGAGTGTCAAAGTTATATTTAGGAATGCGGGTATTCAGAAGACAAAAGGGGAAAAAAGGAGTAGAGAGAAAGGGGGGGGAGAAAGAGAAAGACAGACAGATACAGAGAGAGAGAGAGTGAAAGACAGAGACAGAGACAGACAGATAAACAGAGATAGGACTGTGATAGAGGCAAAGGGAGAGAAAGAGACAGAGGTCATTGTGGGCTGTGGTCACTTTTTGGAGGAAGTGGTCTTTGAGCTGATTTAAATTAGGCAAGAGGAGGACATTCCAGAGTCCTGAGAGCAGAAATAGTGAGAGAAAAAGGAATGATAAGAATTAGAAAAGATTGTTAATTTATACCACATGCTATACCTACCATATAGACTTTTATAAATTCAATATATACACAGAAGCTTACTTTAATGCATTTATATGCACACATAGTGTTTTTTACCTCACCTTTTAAAAGCAGTAATGGAATGAAACATTTGGCTCAGATGTGTTCCCAGGTATTTCAACATTGCAGCAGCAGCAAATAGCACTAAGCAGTTATGATTTGTAAGCTGTAATTTATTGTCTGTGAGAAAATAGAATTTAGCCCAAAATTGTGTTTCAATAGCTCTACTTCAGCTTGCTATTGTACAGCCAGGTTATTGGAAGTAGCTGAGTATCTGAAAAGTAATTTATTAATTCTGGATCAGGACTGTGTTCTCAGCATAGGGTTAGCCCTAGCTTTCTTTTCTCAAATTGAATCTAGGTAAGAGGATAAGCTCATAATGCCCTGGCAGCAGCCAACCACTTATTCCTGCACAATTATAGATAATAGTGCATAGGAGTCATTTATGGTTAGGGTAGCTGATTCCTTAAAATGATCAGTAGAATTAAAGGTAGATAAACAAGAGGTTCCAGATTATGTGCCAAGGAATTTCACTGGTAGAAAAAATAGTGTCCTGGTTGTCAGCAGCAGGTTATCCAAAGGAGCTATATGCACCTGTTGTTTGGATGGCCCAAGGCCAAGATACCACCTGCGGTATTTGCATAGAGACCAGCACCATCTATGAGCTTAAGTCCAGCTTCTTGAAAGGCAAAAACTCACTGTTGGGATCTTTGATAAATCCTGTTTTCTTTTTAAACTTTATTATTAATAAACTTTATTACCAATAATAATGTTAATAATAAATTTATTATTATTTTAAACTTTATTGTAATTTATTATAAAACTTTAATTTTTAAACATTTATATGAGATGAAAGGGAGCTATTTTCCCCCTATCCAGAGAGATAGTTTATTCATGCTTTGAAAAAAAAACATCAGCAGCACTACCACTAATACCTTGCACTTGCATGACACTGTAAACTTTACATTGTTAGCAAAGTTTTCTCAAAGAAGAAATCGTGGCAGAACTAAAGATTTAGGATTGTTTCAGAATTGTTGTGCTGGACAGCACCAAAACAAAACTCTGAATGCAATTGTAATGCCCCTTCTTATGTAAGAACTCATATTTAAAAATAAAGTGATTAAAGCCCATTAGTGAAACTGGCATATTTAGTTGAAGTAGTGGATTTTTTGCCTTAGGTTATTTGGAATGAAGCTCTAATAACATATAGATGTACCCCCTTTTTATTGTACAATGCTGATTACAATACACCTCCTAAAACATATTTTGAGAGCCTAGATCCATCATACAAAATATCACTTCACAATTACCTGGTGTGGTAGATAGTACAGGTATTAGAATTTCAATTTTCCACATAAGGTGAAAAAGACTCAGAGAAGTTATTGGTCTTCCCCATGGTCACAAAGATTATAAGCGTCAGACAGAAGAATTGAACCAAATTCTCCCAAATCCAAATCCATTGTTCTTTCAGCTCAATCATAATGTCTCTAGGTATTGAAAGAAACTTCAGGGATGATTGGATTCTAAGTCAAACATATTAGATCTCTATGCCCAGGGTTAAACCTGAGGTGGGCCGGGGACAAAAGTGAATGGATTGAAAAGCTTTACTGAAAAGGGAGATCTATGAATCATTACTGGTGAGTTGGAGACTAGGAATCAGGCACAAATAAGTCATAGAATTTATATTCTTTTATTGTGATTAACCTATAGGGTTTATATTTTTAGTTTATTATATATTCTATTAACTCTTCTAATATTCAAATACAAGCCTCACTCAGCTGAATTTCTACTAATTCCCTGTACATGTAGTATTAGAGATACTATAAAACATGTGACTTTAATGCAGGCTGAGTGATAAAGGATAAAAGGTAACTCATGCACTCCTGATATGTTCAAGAAAGATGATATTATCAAGACTAATGGAGATGTAGTAAAGAAGCTCAGGAAAATCAGATGATAATTTAAGTCATGTACATATGGAGAAAGATATCTGTACTCAGGCCTTCTCAGTATAGGATCATCTTATGAAATAAATATGTCATAGATAGCTTGAAGAAATATTAAAATACAGCATGGCAGGTAGAAATAGATTGAACCATTCAAATCAAAGCCTTTGAAGTGAGGGGAAACATTGAGATAACCTAATCATAAGTTTGGAGGTGAGGGAAAAGTAGCCTAGAAAGAGCAAGAGACTTGTAAGTTCACACAGATGGTGACAATAAAAAATTCAAACCCAGGTAAGATAATTGGATGAAGTCTTTAGATCTGGGAGAGACCTTCTGTCCAACTTGCTCAAATTACAGATAAAAAAAATGGAAAGCTAGAGAAAGGAAACACTTTGTGAAAAGTCACACAAATTGTAAGGTAGGAGAGCTGCGATTTGAACACATTACCTGACTGCATTGTAAGTTATGTGCTCTTGCTGGTGTAATGGATAACATTTGAAATATATGCTGTTTTGAATATATATTAAAGAATGCAATGCCTCATCCCCCCCTCAAATTATAGTGTTATCTCACTAGGAATTTAATTATCATTTGTTAAAGTAGACCCTTAGAGATTTTTTTTTTCCACAACAAGCAGGAATTCCTTTTGTAACATCACTGACAAGTGGTCATTCATTAGTCATTTGAATTCCTTTAGTGTCTTCACTGCCTCAGGGAGCTGCCCTTCCCCCCCCCCAAAAAAGTAAAATAGTCTCTTTAAGGATGTATATAGCATTCTCTAACATTATTTCCAACATACCTCAGCTGTTAACTCAGTCTCCTTCTTATTACAGGACTTGGAAACTTTTTCCCATAAAAACATTTTGATGTGCTTGAGACCCACAGAATCTCCATTAATTTTGTATGAATATATTCTAATGGTTTATAAATGATACCCAGCTATCATCTTCCTATTACCATTATTTTAACTCTATTTCTTTCCTCCATTTCATACCATTTCTTTCGTTGCAGTTCTTCTATTCACTTCTTAAGTCACTTATCCTCTGTAGTCCTAATTTTCATCATCTATAAAAATGAAGAATTTGTGTTAGATGATTTCTAAATTCCATTCCATGTATAGAGCACATAACCTAATAATAATTTGAATTTCTACACTTTTTTAGATTTCCTAAGTACTTCCCTCATGGCTTTCCAGTGATGTAAATATTACTCATATTTTCTCTATATTAAAGTTATGGAAACTGAAATGCAAAGAAATTTAATGACTTGCCACATATGCTATACAATGATTATGGAAGCTAAGATTTAAATATATGCCTTCTGTCTGTAAAATCAGTACTCTTCCCAGTATACTATGTTGTCTTTCCATTAGCAACCTAATTTCTCCATTAATGAATGTGACCTCCAAAAGAAATTCCCATTCCCATGATCCATTTAATCTCACACTCCTACCAACCAGCAACATATATTTTATATATACCAAAGTATTTGTAGGAACCAATTTACATATTTGTGAATTCATTTATGCCTTCAACTTCCTCTCTTTCTCCTACATCAGCTGTAATGGAGTATTAATTCTTTCAATTCAATTCTATAAGAATAATTGAGCATCAACTATGTACCAAGACGGTATGAGTTGCTGGAGATAAACAAATGTATGAAATTGTCCTTATAATCTAAACAGGCAGCTGAAATTCTCCATGTGGGGATGGATAAAACTGATAGAGATGTAATTCAAAATATGTAGTATATATACAGTATACATTGAATCTAATACTATCCATATCCATATCTTTATATCCAAATCCCTTTATATATTGATACATTAGTATACCTTTATATAATTACGGATATCTATACCTACACCTGAATATCTCTCTTTTTTTTTTGGCTAGGCAATGGGGTTAAGTGACTTGCCCAGGGTCACACAGCTAGTAAGTGTAATGTGTCTGAGGCTGGATTTGAACTCAGGTCCTCCTGAATCCAGGGCCGGTGCTCTATCCACTGTGCCACCTAGCTTCCCCCAACCTGAATATCTCAAATCTCTCCCTCTCTCTCTGCCTCTCTGTCTATCCTCTGTCTCTCTGTCTTTCACTTACTCTCTGTCTCCCTCCTTCCTTCTCTTCCTCCAATCTCCCTCCCTCATTTGTTACTACTACTATTTATTATTATTATTATACTTTTATATAGTCAGATTTATAAGATATTTTAAAATTAGCATAATTTTTTTTACAATCAACCCATGAATTATTAAGTATAGGTATTATTTAATGTATACATGAGGAAACTGAGTCTATGTGAAGGAAAAGAACTTGCCCAGTGCCTAACTCACTTGTCTCCCTTAGTGATTCCATATTCACTTCATGATACCTCCATTCTAAGCAATCCTTTCCAACTACATGGGCAAAATGGAACAATCAGAAGTTTAAATAATCAACCTTACATATACTCATATTTCTATTCCTAAAGCTTCTCTACAGAATGATCTCTGTAGCTCACTTTGCTGAGCTATCTCACTAGGTAGGGTGTATTAAGGAGAAACCAGCCTATTCCTTCCAGAAACATTATCTCAGCCTTTATATCACAAGCTTCATGTTGGCCATGCATGCAAGGACTCAATAAATGTTTGATGACTGTCAGGACATACCACCAGGACTGATGTTCTGCAGAGTATGATTTTACAGAGAATTCTTTACTTTCCACAAGGTACTTACAACAAATTCCCTGAACTGGTAGGTATATGAGGATAGGAAAGAGATATAGTGGGGAAATCCCTCCCAACCCTGCCCTGACTGGGCAAGAAGATGGAAGAGTTTTTAGAATAAAGCTTATTGATTAGTGGAAAGTGAATACTACTATTTAAATCCCCATATAGCAATATTGAGATAAAGCCCTATCTAAAAGAATGGGGGCTATAACATACACAGTTTAATTTATTGGGCAGATTGACAGGACCTATGAATACCCTGCTAATAAACTTTAGATAAAGTTTTCCTGGTAGATGTTTTCCAGAATGTTAGTGCATGTATGGATAATAGTTGCATACTTCTTCGGAAAATTGATCCATTAGGTGAACCTTTGATGATTTTAAAGTCCCTGAGTTTACTGGGCACACTGAAATGATTACTGTGCCTTTGTTACCAAAGCTATTAACATTCATCTGCCAGGATAAAAGCTGTTGCTAAAATACAAAACAAGTTTATTTATTTTTAATGTCTGCTAAAAAAGCAGGAAAGGTCCCTGAACTATCTCATCATTGACATGATGTTGAACAACTTTTAGAATCAATTTAGGGTATTGATAGTTAACAGAAATTTGGATTGAACACTTTTATTTATTTTTCCCCTGGACTTTGATTTCATCAGCATAGAGAGCTCTGTCCTAAGGATATTTCTCTATTCTAATAATGCAGAGTAGTGATTATACAGTAAATTGAAGATGTAGAGAGTTTACAGAACACTGAGAGTTTAAGTGCTAATAGTGACATGGTTAGTACATATCACAAGAAGACTTAAACCCAGATTATCTTGATTCTAAGGCCAACTTTCTATAAACTATGTCTGTCAGGCAGCTAACTGGAACAGTGGATAGAACACTAGGTCTGGAACCAGGAAGGCCTGAAATCAAATCCCTCCCCAATACATACCATCTACGTAACCCTGGACAAGCGACTGAGCCTGTGCTTGTCTCAATTTCCTCAACCATACAATGGAAATAATAATAACACCTTTTTATGGAATTGTTGTTAGGGTCGCATGAGATAATATTTTTAAAATGCTTAGCGTATGCCTGGAACATAATAAGCATTTAATGAATTTTTGTTTCTTTCTTTCCCCTTGGGTCAATTGTGTGTGTGTGGGTGTGGGTGGGTGTGGGTGTGTGCATGTGCATGTGTGTGTGTGTGTGTGTGTGTGTGTGTGTGTGTGTTTGTGTGGGGGCAGGAGTGAAGCTAAGCAAAGTTCTAATCATTATAGTTGTACAGAAGAATAATAGCTTGAATCAGGCACAATGATCTACTCGATATTTTCTATATATGAGATATACCACCTCCCTTTTCTGTACATTTTCCCAGGGTGACTGTAATGTCTGAAATATGTTCTCTCCATACCTCTACCTTTTTCCCTTAAAGACTCTCTTTAAGTGTCACCATTGATAGAAGGTCTTTGGTGATTCACACAGTTGCTAATGTTCCTTCTCCTGAAATTACTGTATACTTTTGTATATATTTTATTATTTACTTATCTGCATAAATGACATTGCCCTCTCATAGAATGTCAGGCCTTTGAGGGCAGGGATTCCACTGGACCTAGAAGTTCTAAAGCTGAGTACATTAACTCCTTCCCTCAGTGAGGCAGGTAGGATTTCCAAAGGAATGGCCCAGATGTTGTTGATCCAGATAAATAGAGAAGGGCAATAACAAAGCATATGGTAAGAATTCTGAGGTGATTGGATGTGAAAAATGGTTTGGTTTCCTCAACAAAATCCAACTAATTGATTTTGCACTCACCAATTCTCCAGTAGCAAATTATTTTTCATGGAATGGAGTACCACATCATGTTACTGACCATCTCCTGGATTCTCAAACATTCTGTAGAGCGATTACTAGTTAAGTCTTGAGTTCAGATTCAATTTCAGAGTATATGTTTAGCTTTTAAAAACAGTCAAGTTGGGGGCAGCTAGGTAGCCCGGTGGATAGGACAGCAGTCATGGATACAGGAGGACCTGACTTCAAATCCAGCCTCAGACACATATCACTTACTAGCTGTGTGACCCTGGGCAAGTCACTTAACCCCATTGCCTAGCCAAAAAAAAAAGTCAAGTGAAGAAAGGCTGAGGACTAGAAGACTAGTCACATGATGTTATTACTTCTACTTCTGTTTTTGGTGGTGATCGGTTGCTTTAGTTTGTTGTTTGTTATTGTGGAGCCATCTTCAATAACATTAAAAAAATGTTGGGAAGGTCTGCTCACACAAATGAAAACAAGGATGTTAAGTTCAGTAGTGAAAGAATTAACCTAATTCAAACCTTCTCAGGAGGTAATAATAGAAATACACTAGCTGTTCACAGCAGAATGCAGTCTCTTGGAACATAAAGGTATGTTTGCTAATGTAGTATGAAGAAAAATTCAATATTTGGTAGAGGGTAAAACATTAATAATTTTCTAATGTATGCTGTGATTTGTGGGAACCATGCCAAAGGTGCCTTTGATGTTGGCCACTCCTTAGTACATGATCAATTCTTTCTCTTGTTCCCTTCCCTGAAGCAGCCTGTGAATGGTGGACATATATTAGACCCATTCAATGTGGGCCTGGCCAATGGAACCACACTGATGTGAGAAGATAAAGGCAGTGTTCTATTGACCAGGCTCCTATTATACTCATTTCATCTTGGAAACAAGACTTAAGACATGATGTTTAGAGACATGATTTTAATGTCTGTTTTCCCTTTCTATATACTCTTCAAGAGATATTTTCCCAATGTCCATTTTCTTTGGGGGATCACAATAACCAGAAACATTCTCAGATGGCATTACCAAAACTTATTCAGTTGTGTCTAACTCTTCATGACTCTATTTGGGGTTTTTTGTGGCAAAGATACTGTAGTGATTTGCCATTTCCTTCTTTGGTTCATTTTACAGATGAAAAACTAAGGCAAACAGGGTAAAGTGACTTGCCCAGGGACACATAGCTAGAAAAGTCTGAGGCAAGATTTGAACTCATGAAAGTAAGTCTTCCTGACTTTGGTCCTGACACTCTATCCCATACACCACCTTGCTGCCCATACCAATACTTATGTAAAGTGAAATCATGCTTTAAGTAGGGCTTGGACTCAATGATTAATAAGGGATATTCCAACTGAGATTTTATGATCCTATGACTGGAAAATGCCACAAAATCACACTATAATGAACCAGATAAAAATTGTAGAGATGGAAGAACCCTTAAAATGTAGAGGTTTTTTTTGGCACTTTATAACAAAGAATATTAGTGTTAGTCAGAATTTTTGAATCTAGACTTAGAAGGAGAAGGAATTATTGTAAGATTATAGAATATTAGGATGCAAATCATAAAATGTAATTTTTGTAAAGGAACTTAGAATAAAGGATATTACAACATAATTATTGGAATATCAGATGGTCATGTGCATTAGGAAGGTGTATTTCAACCAGTAAGTATTTAAATTGGAAGGAATTTAGGAAATAGAATATTATAGCTAACAGGGAGCACATACAATACAGAATACTAAATATCTAAAGACCCTTAGCAAACATCTAATTTAAGTTCTCAGTTTTTATATGGAGAAACTGAGGTAAAGAAATATGCTTGTTTGAAGGCTTACATTTACAAAGATTATGGCAGAAAATAATTTGTGAAGTTGGCAGGGATTGCTAAAGGAAAATATCATATATATTCAATAGGAAGCAGTACCATTCACCATGATTAATAATGTCACTGTTATACTCAGTTTGTAAAAACAAACAAACAAAAAAATAACAGAGATCATAAAAATCATGGAGTTGTCCAGAGAAGATGAACCATAGCAAGCTGCCACCTGAGGCCATGGAGAATACTGATGGGGACAGCAGTCTGCTAGAAATAGATATTGTTATTTGCTCTCTAAATAAACTTGGACTACCAGAAGATGATGGCCTTGCAGTCAAATATGACAAAGCCCTAAGGAGAATCGTTCACTCTGATGGGAGCTGTTTGCCTATGCATTCAGCATAGACATGAATGAAATGTTTTAGTTTTTTTATTCCTAAACTGAAGAATGCAATCGAAGCCCTCATCAAGTTTGTATAACCTCTCAAATGGAAATGAGTGTATCCATGATCACTAATCCTATTCTCTGAGTGTATCATTGGCATCATATAAAAACCTTTACCAGAATATCAGACTTTGTTGACTCACTGAGGAGGTTTAGTGAGGTGTCTTTTTTTTTTTTTGTCTAATTGTTTTTATGAGGAAAGATGAATAGAGGAGACTGACATGTTATTACTACATGAAACTATGAAACTGAGCCTTATCTCACCTGCTTTATCCTGGGAAAAGAAGCAATAAGAAAAAAAAATAATGTTCATTTGTATATAAGCCCAGGCCATATGATATCTAGAAAAGAGGGGTTAACTTGGCCTACACCATCCATGGGAACCAGCAGAGGGCAACCGCAGCCTGAAGGAGTCAAATGCCTTTTAGAACTCATTTTGCTCCATCTCTTAACATTACAGAGGAGAAAATTGAGTCCAGAGAGCTTCTGTAACTTGATCATTGTCACAAAGCTACTAAGTGGAAGGTATGGAATATACACCCATGATGTCTGACTCCAAATCCATCACTTTCTCAATTATTTTAGGAGATATAAATCAATCATGACATTTTGCCCTTGTGGTTTAACCCTTGCTCATACTTTTAGTCAGTCTTTTGTTCCCTAAAACATCCAAAAGACCATTAATAGACTCTCAGAGACTTCTAATGACTTGTTCCTCGTGACTTCTACCATACCTGACTTCTTATCCTGCCATTCTGAAGGATTTAGTATAGGAATAACTGAAGTAAAACAAGTGAGGACATTCCTCATGCCCTTCATATTACCCCTTCTGACTCTCTTTCTGCCCTTTTCTTCTTCAAATTTATGCCTCTACTGTTACATGATCCTGGAAGTTTTCTCATATTCTGTGCTTTACTTGCACTGGGACATCTTACCACCCACTGGTAAGCCTACTATGGAGTATACATTTTTAAGAACCTCAGAAGACCTTTCTCATAGGTGATTTTCTCCTGGAACCTCTAATATGTAAAGGGACACCAGCTGACCTACCTTAATTCCCCTTCCAGCCTTGTTCTTAATCTTCTGAATTTCATAATCATACTAATATGCTACATACCTTTCTCCTGCCCCCTAAAATGTAAGCTCCTAAAAGGCAGGGAATATGTTTATTTTTGCTTCTATTTATAGATCCACTGGTCCTGACTTACAATTCCTGACTTAAAAAAAAAAGCAAATGCTATTCTCTTCTCACAACGCTTATATAGCTTTCAAAATATTTAGTTTAATTCTTTCATAGAATGTCAAAATTAAAAGGGTGTGTAGTGTTCATTTAGTGCAAAGAGTTTATTTTAAAGATGAGGAAACTAAACTATACTTATTTGATAGTTATGAGCTTAAAGAATAAATTACTTGATTCCCAACACATTACTCTTTTTTGCCTGAGTCTGGCACACTATTTTCTGGGGGATTAGAAAATAGGAATCTTGACTTTCCTAAATTTATTAGTGCACTTTGATCATTCAAATAAGAATCTATTGTTGCACATTAAATAGTTATAGAAGACCAACACATTAAATTGAGTATAGTGTTTCACTAGTGTAGATGGAACCTTATAGAAATACAGACTAAGAAAGCTGGAAGCCTGCTGCATTTTTACCATAGTAGTCAGTTGACTGGTCCTGAGAACACTTCTTTACTAATCCTAACCCTTCCGACTATGACTGCCTTAGTGAAATTAGACTTCTAACTTGACCTCCTTGGTTCGCATTTTCCTTCTTTATGAAAAGATTTTACACTAAATACCTGTAAGGTCCCACATTAGATTTGTCTTTACAAGCCACAGTTCTGAATTGAATGGAGACATCTTAAGATGCCTGGTCAAGACTGATATCTAAAGTATTCACGAAGATAATTTCAAAAGAAAATGAAAGGGAGGCAGAGACAAAGATGACAGAGTAGAGAAAGTGCTCAGCTAAGCCTTCCCAATATTCCCCTCCAAATAACTTTAAAATAATTCCATAAATCAGAGCAACAAAAGTTCAGAGGGGCACATTTTTACAGCCCAAGACAAGAATTCTGAAAAAGAGATGTGTGACAGTGGGGTAGAGGAAGGGCCAGAACCCACATAGATGAAACATCAGTGGTGGGACTAGGTGGTAGTGACAGAAGCAGCAGCATCTTTGGGAGCTCCCAAGTCATACGTGTTAATCTGACTACCTGTAAGAACGAAACTACCAGAGACTCCTCTGTAAGCACAGGATACAGAACCAGATAGTTTGGGAATTCCATTGCGTATACCTACTTTTGGGTCATAATTCAAGGGAAGGGATGTGTACTTATAGTCAAGAGAGTGTGGGAGACCGAAAAGGATAGAATTATTTCCTGTCCCAAGGAATCAAGGACCTTGAGGAGCCATATCAGTTGCAATCCCAAAGCATTAAGAGCTCTTTCTAGATGAAGATCAGAGTGCAGACCAGATCAGGAAAGCAGATCATACTACCTTGGAATCATCAAAAACTTTCAAACCCCAGAACTAGCTCTAAAAACAACAGTGTAAAAGAGCCTGAAGCTTGAGGAAGTGCTCCTCAACCTGCCATGCTGAGAAAAGAGATGAAGGTTAATATAAAGTTTAAATGAAGAAATACAGTGGGAAAATGAGCATAAAACTAAAAAGAATCTGACCATAAAAAGTGCAAACTGAGAAAAGATAAGAAAGTCAAAACAGCCATTAGCAAACCTCAAAGAAAAATGTGAATTGGGCACAAGGCAAATAAAAATGCCTGGAAGAAACTAAAAATTATTTTCCAAATCAAATAGGAGTGGTAGAGGAATAATTAGGCAAACAAATGAAAGAAAAACAAGAAAGTTATAGCAAAAGTGGTACAAAAATGCTACAGATAATACCACTTTAAAGAAAAGAATTGGCCAAATGTGGGGAAAGGTACAAAAACTTTTTTTTAGATTCCTTAAAAATTAGAATTGGGAAAGTGGAAGCTAGTAATTACAGGAGGAATCAAGTAACAATACAGCAAAGAAAAAATAATAAAAAATAGAAGAAACTGTGAAATATCTAATAGAAAATACAACCAACCTAGAAAACATACCAAAGAGACAACTTTTTTCTTTTTTTAGATTTAAAAAAAATTAACTTTATTTTCACTAAATTCTAGCTAAAATTTGACAATTCCTTCAATGATTTGGTAGCAGGTAGGTGATACAAAAGATAGAGTGCCAGACCTGGAATCAGAACGACCTGAATTAAAATCCAGCCTCAAACATAAACTTATTTTATGGCTCTCCTCCTTTTCTTTCTTTTTTTATTAATTTTAAATTTATTTTTAGTTTTCAACATTTACTTCCAAAAGATTTTGAGTTCCAAATTTTCACCCCATCTTGCCCCTCCCCCACCCCAAGATGGCATGCATTCTGAATATCCCTTCCCCTAGTCCACCCTCCCTTCTATCTTTCCCCCCCTTCTCTTATCCCCGACCCCATCTACTTTCCTGTAGGGAAGGATAGATTTGTGTAGCTCATTTACTGTATTTCTTATTTCCCAATTGCATGTGAAAACATTTTTTTAAACATGTGTTTTTAAAACTTTGGGTTTCAAATTTTCTCCCTTCCTCCCTCCCCAACCACCTTCATTGAAAAGGCAAGCAACTCAATATAGGTTATACATGGGCAGTTATGCAGAACACTTCCATAGTAGTCATGTTGTGAAAAAGTAACTCTATTTCCCTTAATCCTATCCTGCACTTTCCCAATCTGCTCTCCTCTCTATCATTCCCCTTCTCTCTTAGCCCCTTCTCCCCCTATTTTCCTGTAGGATAAGATGTATTCCCATACCTAATTGAGTGTGTATATTATTCCCTCCTTAAGCCAAATCCACTGAGAATAAGATTCACTCATTCCGTCTCACCCTCCCCTGTTCCCCCTCCACTGTAAGAGTCTTTTCTTTTCTGTTATTTGTGAGATAATTTACCCCATTCCACCTCTCCCTTTCTCCTTCTCCTAGTATAATCCTCTCTCACCTCTTAATTTTATTCTCCAGATATGACCCCTTCATCTTCAACTCACCCTCTGTTCTCTATCTATCTATCTCTCTATCTATCTATCTATCTACATACATATAATTTTCCCCTTCAACTACCCTAATACTGAAAAAAGGTCTCATGAGTTATAAATATCATCTTTCCATGAAGGAATGTAAACAGTTCAACCTTAATAAGTCTCTTATGATTTCTCTTGATTTTTAACTCTTCATGTTTCACTTGAATCTTGTATTTGAAAAGTCAAATTTTCTATTCAGCTCTGGTCTTTTCATCAAGAATGCTTGAAAGTCCTCTATTTCACTGAATGACCATTTTTTCCCCTGAAGGATTATACTCAGTTTTGCTGGGTAGGTGATTCTTGGTTGTAATCTTATCTCCTTTGCCCTCCAGAATATTATATTTCATGCCCTGCGGTCCCTTACTGTAGAAACTGCTAAATCTTGTGTCATCCTGATTGTGTTTCCACAATATTTGAATTGTTTCTTTCTGGCTGCTTGTAATATTTGCTCCTTGACCTGGGAACTCTGGAATTTGGCTACAATATTCCTAGGAGTTTTCCTTTGGGGATCTCTTTCAGGAGATCAATGAATTCTTTCAAATTCTATTTTGCCCTCTGGTTCTAAAATATTAGGGCAGTTTTCCTTGATAATTTCTTGAAAG
>NW_020954642.1:12698972-12699119 GCF_900497805.2 Vombatus ursinus
CTTCTCCTCATTGGCTTTTTGGACCTCTTTTGCCATTTGGGTTAGGCTATTTTTTTTTCCTTTTTTTTTTTAGGCTATTCTTTAAGGTGTTATTTTCTTTAGTATTTTTTTGGGTCTGCTTTAGCAAACTGTTGACTTGTTTTTCGT
>NW_020954642.1:12699160-12703950 GCF_900497805.2 Vombatus ursinus
GATTTTCTTTCATAACTCTCATTTCTCTTCCTAGTTTTTCCTCTACTTCTCTTACTTGCTTTTCAAAATCCTTCTTGAGCTCTTCTAAGACCTGGGACTGATTCCTATTTTTCTTGGAGGCTTTGGATGTAGAAGCTTTAACTTTGTTGTCTTCTTCTGGTTGTATGTTTTAATCTTCTTTGTTACCAAAGAAAGATTCTATGGTCTGACATTTCTTGCGAGGTTTACTCAAGATCCCAGCCAATTACTTGAGTTATAAACTCTTTATTAAGGACGAGATGTGCTTCCAGTGTGGAGAATGTACTGTCCCAAGCTCCAGGGGGTTTGTGCAGCTGTTTTCAGAGATACTTCTAGGCACCTGCAAATTTTCAGCTCTTCCAAGGTGGCATGATAAGGGTCAAGGTGTTTACTCCTTTCCTGGCCTGTGCTCTGGTCTATGAGTGACCACAAGCCCTCTTTTCTGTTTTGGAACTGTGAAGATTTCCTCTTCACCCCCCCCACAAGCTCCACTATGCCAGTGCTTCTCCTTGTCCCAGGATTGCCCCTCAGAACTGTGACCTAGATCCAAGCATGGGCAAAGCAAGAGATTCCTTTCTCAGCACTGGCAAACAGATTCCTGCAATCCCCCTCTGATCAGCCACTCAATTCCCTCTCAGTCTGTGGGCCAGAAGATCAGGAAACAGCCACAGCCCCAGGCCATGCTCAGGAACTGGGACTGAAACCTAGGTTCTCTGTCACTGTAGAAACAGACTTTTCCCATTGACCTAAGTTGTCTTTGATGTTTGTGGGTTGAGAAGTCTGGAAACCACCACAGCTGTCTGTGATTCAGTCCCCTGAGGCCTGCTCCAGGTTCCCTGTGGCCTGCATGCTAACAGCAAACTGTGCTCCTCTCCCCGCCCAGTGCGATATACCTTTCTGATCAACTATCCAGGTTGTCTTGGACTGGAAATTTGTTTCACTCTATCTTTTTGTGGGTTCTGATGCTTTAGAATTTGTTTAGAGCCATTTTTATAGGTATTTGGAGGGGTTTGGGAGAGAGCTCAAACAAGTCACTGCTTTCACTCTGCCATCTTGGCTCTGCCCCCCTCAAAGAGACATCTTTAAGAATGATCAGACTACCTGAAAGCCACGATCAAAGAGACACCATATTTAAAGAAATTGTAAGAGAAAACTGCCCAGATATACTCAAACCACAAAATAAAATAGAAATTGAAAGCATCCACTGATCACTACCTGAAAGAAACCCTGAAAACTCCCAGGAATATTGGAGCTAAATTTCAAAGCTCCCAGGTCAAAGGAGAAATGTGTCAAGCAGTCAGAAAGAAATCATTCAAATACTATATAGGACTTATTCTGTGAGGATCACATAAGATTTAGCAACTACTGCATTAAAGGAGAGGAGATGTTAGAATATGATTTTTCAGAAGACAGAAAAGGTGTGATTACAAGTGAAAATAACCAACCCAGCTAAACTGAATATACTACTGCACAGGAAAAAAAAATGGATGTTTAATAAAATAGAGGACTATCAATTATACCTGATAAAAAGACTAGAGCTGGTGGGAAGGAGAAATCATAAGATTCTTAATAAGGTAAAGCTTTAATTTTCTATATGGGAACATGATACATATATCTTCTAAGAATTTTATCATTAACAGGGCAGTTAGAAGGATTCTGCATAGAAATAAAGTACAGGACTAAGTTCATTGTGTTGGGACGATGCAAAATAAATGGATAGGTAAGAAAGTGGGATCCCCTAGAAGCAGGAATGGAGATGAAGAAAGGGGAAAATTAAATCACATAAAAGAGGTATATGAAGAAGAGTTTTTATGGTGGAGGAAAAAAAATGGTACACAAGTCAGGCAATGCCTGAACCTAACTTAAATCTATATTGATTCAAAGATGGAAAATAGATAGAAAGATAGATAGATAGATAGATAGATAGACAGACAGACAGACAGATAGATAGATACATAAATAGATAGATAGATACACAGATTTCCATAGTGGTCTGGGGTGTGTTCATGGAAGACTAGTGTGAGAGCTCTGGTGTGAGAACTACTGAGCCCTTTTCAGGGCTGCTTTCTGCCTTTGGTATCTGTCTGATCCATATTAACTTTCACTATGTCTTTAACAAGCTATAGCATGCACAGAGGCCATACCCAGGTAAACTGTTTTGTCAGATGGCTAAACCAGGTTGAGGGTAACCAAGAAGTCTCAAACCCATCAGTGAGTTAGGAGGGTACCTACCCAAGCATGTGAAGACTTTCCCTGGCAGAATGGGCAGATGAAAACAATTTGTTCCAATGACCATGAAGGTGACTGAAACAGGTGCTATGGAGTGCTTAGAGCATGGTTAGACATTGAAGACACCAAGGTCATCCACTGCATCTTGAGCCATCACCAATCATCTTGATTCTGTCCTGCCACTGGACTGTGATGTCCCTGAAAGTGTCTGAAAGACAGACAACTTTGCGCAACTTTGTCTCACTGAAATACAATTTACTCATGAATCAAAAGACATTAAACATGCCATTTTACCATTTTTACCTATCTCAAAGTCATGTGGTGACAAGCAAGTGATGAAGCAGCAGGTGAAGATAAACTGGAAGGTGCATACATGATGGCATACTTGCCTAGGTTCTGGATAATGGATGATACTCTCATGTTGTCATAGTCACCAATGAAGAGAAACAAATCTGTGAGCTTACTCCCATTCTTTTGAGTGTGATGTTTTCAGCAATGTTGTCAAAGTTCTTCAAGAGGACAAACATGGCATCAAGGTCAGTTACATACTGATGGTTAATTCTTCAACTTGAAAAGGCTACAAGACAAGACTAAAGCAAAGGGATAGGTGATGAATGATATTTCTGTTTGTTTGTTTGTTTTGCAGATGATTGTGCACTCAACACAGCCTCTAAAGGTGATATGCAACAAAAAATGGGTCAATTCTCTGCTGCTTGTGCTAATTTTGGCCTAACAATTAACATAAGAAAACAATTAACATAAGAATATATAGGTGCTCCACCAATTAGCACCAGTCCATCAATAAATAGAGCCTTCAGTTACAGTAAATGGAGAGGTTTTGAATACTGTGGATAGATTCACTTACCTTGGCAATATACTTTCCAGGGATATACACAGTGATAATGAAGATGATGCACACATTGCCTGAGCTATCTCAGTGTTTGAGAGGCTCTGAATGGGGGAAAAGAGATTTTGGACTGACTACCAAAATGAAGGTCTTCAGAGGCATTGTACTGACCTCACTATTGTATGCTTGCAAAACCTGGATGGTATACTAGTACCATGCCAGGAAACTGAATCACTTACATTTGAATTATCTTGAAAAGATTCTGAAGATCAACTGGCAGGATAAGGTCCTGGACACTAAAGTCTTTTTTCAAACCAAACAGCCAAGCATTCAAACTCTACTGCACAGAGCACAACTCCAGTGGACTGAATATGTTGTTCAAATGCCAAATGTATGCTTGTCTAAAAGACTTTTTACAGAGAACTCACATAGACAAGCACTTATATAGTGTTCAGAAGAAGTGATACAAAGACGAACTCAAGGTCTCTTTGAATATTGTTGTTTTTGTCTTTCATTTTTTATGGTTTTTTTATTTCTTTTTATTTTTAACCAAAATGATATTACTATGCTCTTTGAATAACTATGGAATTGATTCATGACATGGGAGACACTGGCACAAGATCACTCAGCATGACATGCCCCCATCAAAAAAGGTGCTGTGATCAATGAGAAAAGTAGAAAAGTAGCTTAAAAGAAGTGCAAGATGAGAGATGCAGAGCCAAGATGGTGGAGTAAAAGCAATGACTTGCTTGAGCTGGCCCCCAAACACCTCCAAATACCTATAAAAATGACTCTAAGCAAATTTTAAACCAGCAGAAGCCACAGAAAGACAGAGTGAAACAAATTTCCAGCCAAAGACAACCTGGGTGGTTGCTCAGAAAGATATATCGCACTGGGTGGGGAGAGGAGCACAGTTTGGCATGGGCACGTAGGTCACAGAAAACCTGGAGCATGCCTCAGAGGATTGAATTGTGGGCAGCTGTGGTGGTTTCCAGACTTCTCAACCCACGAACACCAAAGACAACTTAGAATGTCAGTGGGAAAAGTCTGTTTCTGCGATGGTGAGAGAGAAGCACAGTGGGGTTTCAGCCCCATTCCCTGTTCTTGGCCCTGGGGTGGTGGCTACCTCCTGAGCTTCTGGCCCACAGACTGAGGGGGAATTAAGTGGCTGATCAGAGGGGTACTGCAGGGATCTCTCTGCTGGTGCAGGATTCTCTGACTTTGCCCATGCTTGGATTTGGGTCACGGTTCTGGGTGGTGGTCCTGGGGCGAGGAGGAGCACTGGTGAGGTGGAGGTTGTAGTGGTGGTGGAGAGGAAATCCTCCTCACAGTTCCAAGACAGAAAAGAGGGCTTGTGGTCACTCATAGACCAGAGAAGAGGCCAGGAATAGAGTAAACACCTCACCCTTGATCATAGCAACTGGGAAGAACTAAAAATTTACAGGTCCCTAAAAATATCTCTGAAAACAGCTTCACAAAGAGAAATGAGAGTGATGCAAGAAAATCATGAAAACCAGGTCAATGACTTGCTAAAGGAGACCCAAAAAAATACTGAAGAAAATAACATATTAAAAAATAGCCTAACCCAAATGGCAAAAGAGGTCCAAAAAGCCAATGAAGAAAAGAATGCCCTAAAGAGCAAAATTGGACAAATGGAAAAGGAAATCTAAAAACTCACTGAAGAAAATACTTCCTC
>NW_020954642.1:12704121-12704369 GCF_900497805.2 Vombatus ursinus
GAAATTGAAAGAATCCACCAATTACCTCCTGAAAGAGATCCCCAAAGGAAAACTCCTAAGAGCATTGTAGCCAAAATCCAGAATTCCCAGTTCAAGGACAAAATATTGCAAACAGTCAGAAAGAAACAATTCAAGTATTGTGGAAACACAATCAGGATGACACAAGATTTAGCAGCTTCTACATTAAGAGACCAGAGGGCATGGAGTGTGACATTATGGAGGGCAAAGGAGAAAGGACTACAACCAAA
>NW_020954642.1:12704510-12705023 GCF_900497805.2 Vombatus ursinus
TACATTCCTGCATGGAAAGATGATATTTGTAACTCATAAGTCCTTTATCAATATTAGGGTAGTGGGAGGGAAAAAATATGTGTATGTACAGATAGACAGATAGAGGGCACAGGATGAGTTGAAGATGAAGGGGTGGTATCTGGAAAATAAAATTAATGGGTGAGAGAGGATTATATGGGGAGAAGGAGAAAGGGAACAGTAGAATGGGATAAATTACCTCACATGAAACAGACAAGAAAAGACTTTTACAGTGGAGGGGAAATGGGAGAAGGTGAGAGGGAATGAGTTAATCTTATTCTCATAAGATTTAGCTTAAGGAGGGAATACCCTACACAATGGCGTACGGAAATCTATCTTACCCTACCGGAAAATAAGGGGGGAAAGGGGACAAGAGAGCAGAGGCTTGATAGTGTGGAGGGCAGATTGGGGAAGGGGACAATCAAAAGCAAACACTTCTGAGGAGGGACAGGGTCAAAAGAGAGAACAGAATAAATGTGGGGTAGGATAGGACGG
>NW_020954642.1:12705113-12717803 GCF_900497805.2 Vombatus ursinus
GGGAAATATACTTAGTTTTTCACAACAGGACTACTATGCAAGTGTTTTGCATGACTACACACATCTATAACCTGTATCGAGGTGCTTGTCTTTCAGATGAGGGTGGGTGGGGAGGGAGGAAGGGAGAAAATCTGGAACCCAAAGTTTTAAAAACACATGTTAAAAATAAAAAGAAATTAAAAAACTTAAGAAATTCAAGATGTACAAATTTAGAGAATCCACCCCAAATGTTCACATAGACCATTTGTGCCCAAGCTATGGTACAGTATTCCAAAATCATATTTCTTTTTTCTGATTAGCCATAGTCAGATACACTGTAACTTGACTTTAACATAATTTTGGTTCTCTTCATATCTCTATCTCTACTTAATTGGTAATAGAAATCTATCTTACCCAACAGGGAAACAGGAGGGAAAAGCATTTGAAAAAAGAGAGGTGATAAAAGGGAGGGCAGATAAAAGAAGGCAGTGGTAAGAAACAAAACAGATTTTACAGGAGAGCCAGGATAAAAGAGAGAGATAAAGATAAACAGAATAAAATCAGATAGAGGAAAAATCACAGTAATCATAGCTGTGAATGTGAATGGAATGAACTCACCTGTAAAACAAAAAGAGATAGTAGAATGGATTAGAAAT
The DNA here is from genome assembly GCF_900497805.2 of Vombatus ursinus. Taxonomy (NCBI): domain Eukaryota; kingdom Metazoa; phylum Chordata; class Mammalia; order Diprotodontia; family Vombatidae; genus Vombatus; species Vombatus ursinus. The sequence continues at coordinate 12,705,749 of NW_020954642.1, forward strand.
CAGCATTCAACAATATATTCTTTATAAGAAACATATGTGAAACAGAGAGAACACATGCTGAATTAAAATAAGGGACCAGAAGAAAATGTATTATGCTTCAGTTGAAGTTAAAAAAAAAAAGCAGGTGTAGCAATTGAGGTTTCAAATAAAGAAAATGCCAAAAAAAAAAAAAAGAGAGAGAGAGAGACTTAGTCACAAGGGAGATAAATGGAAACAACATCTTGGTAACATTGTTTTAAGCAATATTGTTTTAAGAACAACTTTGTGCTGCTAAGTCATTTTGACTATTACAAATAGCCAAATCAACTACAAAGGATTTATGAAGGAAAACACTATCTACATCCAGAGAAAGAACTGATAAATAGTAGTATGTATCAAATAATTTTACATATGTGTGTGTGTGTGTGTGTGTGTGTAATCATAGCCATTTCTAGGGTGGGGGGGAAGAGAAAAGGGAATAATAAAAAAGAATTTTACATGACAACTATTATATATTTAAAAGAAATAGCAAACTGTACATTAAATATATGCAGTTTCATGTGGAATCATTTTTTCTATTCTACTATTTGATGAAAAGATTGTTTAATTTGTTAAGTTTAGAATAAAATAAATAATGAAAAACACCACAGATCAAGAAGTAATATTCATACTGAACATATATACACCACATGACAAAGCAAATTATTAAGGGAAAAGTTAAATGTATTGCAGGAGGAATTCTGCAAATATATATACATATATATACATATATACATATATACACATATATAATATATACACATATATACATATACATACACACACACATATATATACATATATGTTAGTGGGACACCTCAACTTTTCATTCTCAGAGTTTTGGTAAATCTAATGATAAAATAAATAAGAAAAAAGTTAAGGAGATGAATGGAATCTTAGAAAAATGAGATATTATAGTAGTCTGGAGAATACTGAATGGGAATAGAAAGGAGTATTTCTTTTTCTCAGCTGTGCATGGTATCTTCACAAAAAATTGACCATGTATTAATAGATGGATATTAAATAGATGGATATTTCCAAAAAATATAAACTGCCTAGATTAATAGAACATGAAATACAATATTCAAAAAACTCTATCTTAGAAAAAGAAATTGAACAAGCTATTAATAAGCTCAAAAAAAAGGGGGGACTTGATGTGTTTACTAGTGAATCCTATCATACATTTAAGGAATACTTAATCCCAATTCTATTAAAATATTTTAAAAATATATAAATTATTCCTACTAAATACCTTTTATGAGACAAGTGTTGTTTTGAAAACTAACCCACGGAGAGCAAAAACAGAAAAAAAAAACTAGAGACCAATTTCCTTAATGAGTATTAATGCAAAAAAAAAATAAACAAAACAAGAACAGGAGATTGCAACAATATAAAGGTCATATATTATGACCATGTGTCTCACATGAGGAATTCAGAGGTGCTGTTTTCTTATGAAATGTGTCAGTATAATTGACCATTTGAATAACAATAACAATAACATCAAAAATCATATGATTAGCAATAGATTCAGAAAAAGTCTGTGACAAAATATAATACTTATCCTATTAAAAATGTTTTAGGGGATATCAAAAAATTGTGACATTACTTCATTGTTGGTAAAATTGTGAACTGATCTGACCATTTTGGAGATCAATCTGGAATTTCACCCAAAGAGTTATAAAACTTCCCATACCCTTTGACCCAGCAATATAACTACTATGTTTATTTCCAGAGATGGTTAGGGAAAAAATGAAAATAACCTATATGTTCTAATGAAATTTTAAGAATTTTTTTTCTCATTGCTTTGACTACATTTTATAAACTTGCTTAGGTGGAAATTTTTGGGAAAAGAATGCTGTTTGTCAATTGTATAAGCAATTGTGAAGATATAGTATGAATATTATTTTTTCTTACATCTGTATTAGACATTTTCTTTCCAAATATGTTGTTCAATTAAAATGTAAATGAAGTTAAAGATGGTGTACACTCATCATGTATAAAGCAGGCAACATCTCTAAGATGGATTTAAATGCACTTTTTTTTCAAAAATTCACAGACTTTTTTATTTAGCATTTCACTGAATGTTTGTGCCCTATAAGGCTACATTTCTTATTTTTTATATTTAATTTCTTTATTTTTAGTTTTCAACATTCATTTCCATAAGATTTTGTGTTTTAAATTTTCTTTCCCTCCCACTACTCTCTCTTCTCCCCACCCAAGACAGTGTGCAATCTGATATAGGCTTTATTTATACATTCGTATTAAACATGTTTTCCCATTCGTCATGATATAAAGAACACTTAGAACCAATGGGAAAAACCACAAGAATGAGCAATAAAACAAAACAACAAAGGAAAAGAAGAGCAAATAGTATGCTTCCATATGCATTCAGACTCCACAGCTCTTTCTCTGTATGTAGATAGCAATTTCTATCATGAGTCTTTTGCAGTTGTCTTAGATTCTTGTGTTACTGTGAAGAGTCAAGTCTATCAAAGTCAGTATTGCCCAACGTGGCTGTTATTGTGTTAAATGCTCATTTTAAGGCATATACTCAGGTTCTATTTAAAACAATAATTTGATATAATTCTGTAAAATGAAATGGTGGATGTATGGGAATAAATTCTCTTCTATTTATTTTCATTTGAATTTCCAAATTGTAATGTTTCCCTGTGTTCTATATAAATAGGATTATATGGGGGAAGACTTTGACTCTGCACAGGCCTGTATTGGTGGGGAGAGGGGTGGGGCAGAGATAAAACAATGAAGGTTGTGATTATATTGAATAGCAAAGAGTGAATTCTGTGTGTTTGTGCTATAGCACTGAAGTGAAAAAAATATATTAGCTTTAGCTATTCACAGAAGAGAGCATCATGGATTTCAATGTTGGAGAAGATATTGATGGAAAAATTTGCCAGTACTTGGCAAAATTTACATGCATGAAATAAAATTATTTATACACCTTAAAAATGTTTATAGCAGTTCTCTTTTTGGCAACAAAGAAGTAGAAATTGCAAGAATGCCCATCATTTTTGGCAACAAAGATGTAGAAATTGCAAGAATGCCCATCAATTAAGGAATGACTGGAAAAAGTTGTGGTATATGATTGTGATACAATACTACTGTGATATAAGAAATGATGAGCTCAACGATCTTGAAAAAAAACCATGGAAAGACCTGCATGAAATAATGAAGAGTGAAATGAGCAGAACCAAGAGAACATCGCATATAGTGATAGCAATGTTGTTTTAAGAATGACTTTGAGCAAATAATTCATTTTGGCTATTATAAATACCAAACTTAACTGTAAAGGACATATGAAGAAAAACTCTTTCTGCATCCAGAGAAAGAATTGATAAATATAAGTCTGTATAGAATAATTTTACACAAACACACACATACACACACATACATAGATATGATTATCAGTAGATGAAGAAATAGTCTTTGGCAAAATACAACACCTATCCTATTAAAAATGTTTGAAAGAATGTCAAAAAATTGGGACACTGATTCATTGATGGTAGAATATATGTGTGTGTGTGTGTGTGTACCTATTTATATCTAATGTTAGCCATCTCTGGACAGGGGAGAAAAAATAAAAAAAATAAAAACAATTTACAAGATAAATTTATTATATATTTAAAAGAAATAACAAGTTGAAGTTTCATGTACAAACATTTTGTATTATACTGTATTGTGGAAATTCTTGTTTTATTCCATAAATTAAAATTATAGATATAGATATATACATTTGAAAGTATATGAAGCAATGGAGCCTTTCTTCAAATGATAATTACTATCTATCTAAAACTGAGAGCAAGTATTATCTATAATGAGAATAAACTTGAAGTCTTACCAATAAGATCAGGAGTAAACCAAGGATGTTCATTAACACTACAATTATTCAATATTGTACTAGAAAAACTAGTTATAAGAAAATCAATAAGACAAGAAGAAATGAAATGAAAGAATGAAAACAGGCAATGAAGAAACAAGACTATCACTATTTTCCAAGGATATGATGAGATAGTTACAGAATTCTAGACTGGAGAATCAACCAAAAAAAAAAAAACTAGGTGAACCAGTTAAAACTTCAGTAAGTTTATGGAATAAAAAAAATATAAACACAGTAAATCATAAGCATGTATGTATATATATATATATGTATATATATATATATATATATATATAGCCAGTTAATTCAGCAGGAAAATATAGAAAGTGAAATTCCATTTAAAATAACTTTAGACTGTTAAAATATCTATTTGAGAGTCTGCCTGTCAAGACAAAATGCAGAGGTTATATGAACATAATTACAAAATGCTTATTTGCAAAAAAAAAAAGATCAAAGAAGGCAGCCTAGGAGTTCCATATTTCAAAATATATTGCAAATATTAATCATCAAAAAAATCTGGTACTTCCTAAGAAATAGAGTGGTGAATCTGTGGAATAAATTATTTACATAATACACGGTAGGTAATGCCCATAGCAATTTAGCATTTGACAGACCCAAAGAACTAAGTTTTTGTGGTAAGAACTCAACATTTGACAAAAATTGCTGGAAAAACTAGAAAGCAGTTATCAGAAATGGGATATAGACTATCATCTCACACTGTATACTAATATAAGGTCAAAATGGATAAATGATTTTGACATAACGGGTGGTATCTTAAGTAAAATTCTCTTAAGTAAATTGACTTACTACATTAGTTGTCTTAAGTAAATTAAGAGAACATGGAAAAATGTATTTGTTGACTCTATGGATAAGCTAATAGTTTATGACTAAACAAGAGATAGAGCATCTTATGGGAAACAAAATATGTAATTTTGATTACATGAAATTCTGAAATATTTAAACAAACAAGCTTAATATAGTCAAAATTAAAAGAAAAACAGAATACTAGAAAAAAATTTAACAATTTTCTCTGATAAAGTTTTCCTCTCTCAAATATATAGGGGACTTAGCCAAATTTACATAAATAGGAGTCACTCTCTATTTGGTAAATGCTGAAAGGATATGGACTGGCAGTTTACAGAAGAAGAAAACAAAATGATCAATAATCACATACAAAAATGTTCTAAAATCACTACTGATTAGAGAAATGCAAATTAAAACAACTTTCAGATAGCACCTCACACCCATCAGATTGACTAACATTACAGAAAAGGAAAATGAAAAACACTGTTATGTATGTTAAGTATCTGGAAAAAATGGGACATTAATGCATGGTTGATTGAATTGTGAACTAGTCCAACCATTCTGGAGAATGATTTGAAACTATGTCCAAACTCCTTAACATTGTCTATACCCTTTGATCCAGTAATATCATTACTTGGTCTTTATCCCAAAGAGATTTTTAAAATGGGAAAAAGACCTATTTATTCAAAATATTTATAGCAGCCCTTTTTGTTGTAGCAAAGAATTACAGATTGAGAGAATTTCCATCAATTGGGGAATGACTGAACAAGTTATGTTATGTGATTGTGATGAAATACTGTTGTACTGTAAGAAATGATGAGCAAGATGGTGTTAGAAAAACTCAAAAAGACTCATATGCATTCATGCAAAATGAAGTGAGCAGAACCAGGAGAACATTGTACACAATGAAAACAATGTTGTAAGGATGTTCAGCTATGACTTAGGTACTCTGATCAATATAATAATCCAAGATAATTCCAAATGACTCATGATGAAAAATGTTATCCAACTCCAGAGAGAAAACTGATGAACTCAATACTGATTGAAATATGCTTTTTAAACTTTCTTTATTTTTATTATTTTATTTTGTTGGTGGTTTTTTTGCCAATATGGCTAATAAAAAATATATTTTGCATGACCTCACATGTATAATAGAAGTCAAATTACTTGTCTTTTCAAGATGAGGTGAGAGGTGGGAGGGAGAGACTTTGGGGATCAAAATTAAAAGAAAATATTTCCATGTAATTGGAAAACATTTAATAAAATAAATAAAAATAACTTTTTAAAAAAGACTATGACATATAATTTCAAGATTCTTAGAATTCTACATATGTAATGAGGGTTTTGCCTCATGTTTCATCTACCTCTAATATTTTGTTTCTTATGGAAAATTCTGGGAGACCTGCTAAGCAAGATCTTCTTTGGAAGACAAGGCAACTAGTATGGGTATAGACATTTTGTGTTGGTCTACTGCCTTGTTTGGAGTAACCTTTTTTTTTTCCCATTGGCTGCATAGCCACAACAGTTTGCATATTGAAAAATACCTTACTGAGCAAAACCTGCTCTTTTTCTTTTTTGATATCTGAGGATAGAGCAATTTTTTAATCACAGCAGATGATACCATGCCACCTTTCCATTTGGCCATGTGTCTCTGAAAAAAATAGATCTTAAGTTTTGGACTTTTGCCTTGAGGACCTAGAAGTTCAGGAATCCTGACCAAGTGTTACAACCAGCCCACGAGGGCACGTGTGAGGATCAAGGGTCTGGGAATCCAGATCAGTGGCCCTCTGTTAGAAATTACACCATGTAGGTACTGAGTTATGCTATGAGGTAAAATTTGGTATACTTGTTTTTGCCATACATATACACACACAAACACACACACAAACACACACACACACACACACACACACACATATATATTTAGTTAAGCCAACTAATGCTAAGTGGTTAAATGAAAGGGAACACTATTAGAACCAATGGGATTGTTTTTCAAATACTTCATATATTATTGGGATTGATTATTTGTTAAATATTTGGTAGTATTCACTAATAAATCATTTGGTCCTGGGGATTTTTCCTTAGCTCACTGATGGTTTGTTCAATTTACTTTTTCTAAGAAAGGGTTATTTAAATATATTTTGTCTTCTATTAATCTAGATAATTTATATTGTTGTAAACATACATTACCATTTCACTTAGAATGTCAATTTTACTGGTATATAATTGGGCGACATAATTCTTAATAATTGCTTTAATCAATTAATATTAGTAATTTGTTTTTCTTTTCTAATGAAATTAACAAATGATATATCTATTTTTATAGTTTTTTTCCCATAAAACCACTTTCTAGTTTTATTTATTTCTTGTTTTTGATTTTATCAATCTCTCCTTTGAGTTTTGGCTTTTCCATTTTTTAATTGAAGATTTTTAATTTGTTCTTTTGCTATTTTTAAGTTTTATGCCTAATTTATTGATCTACTTTTTCTATTTATTACTGATGTATGCAGTAATAGATAAAAGTACTGATTTGGCTGCATCCTACAAATTTTGAAATGTTATCTCCTTGACTTACTAAAAGTGTTCCTTTTCTCCCTTGAACTATGATCCATCAGTGGATAAAGGCAATGGCATTGCCAAATAACATCTGGTCCTTTCTAGTGCTAGCACGGCGATATCCTGTAATCTCTTTCTGATCAATCACCATGTCTCCCTTCCTCTTTGTGGCTTCAGAGGTCCCAAAGCTGCTGCTACTGCTTTTGTCACCACTACTTAGTTCCGCCACCAGTATTTCATCCATGTGGGCCTTAGGCCAGGTTACTCACTTTTGTCACTGATTTCTCTTTCTGACCTCCTATATTGTCTTGGAGCAGAAGAATGTCTTACTTTGATCTTTTATTGCTTCTACCACTCCAGAATTTGAATTGAGGCATTATTTTAAAGTTGTTTGGAGGGGAATACTGGGAAATCTCAGCTGAACTTAGGTCTCTGAAATTTCTTTCCTGAAAATTCCATAAACCTGGTGCAGGCTCTCGTCTCCTCATGCTTAGGCTATTACAAAGAACTTATGGTAAGATATCTCTCTTAACTCTAATCCATCCTCCACTCAGATGTTAAAATGATCTTCCTAAAATATAGATTTGACCGTGTTACCACACATACACACATAGACATACACATACATGAACACACTTCTAGGATTAAATATCAAACTCTGGTGTTCAATGCCACTCATAACCTGACCCCACCTCTAATCTTCCCAGTATTCTTAAGCCTTATTGTACTCACCCAAATCATGTATCTGTGATCCAGGGACACTAGACTCCTTGCTGTTTTTTTTATAAGACTTGCCATTTCTAGCATTTTCACTGACTGTGGAATTCACCGTATTTAGAATGTTATCCATTATCATTTCCACTTCCTGACTTTACTGAATTCCTTCAAGTCCTAGATAAAATCTCACCATTTATAGGTAACTTTACCTGATTTCCTCTTCTCATGCCTTCCCCCCGCTGATTAATTTGTTTGTCCTGTTTATAGCTTGATTGTACATGTTGTTTACATGTTATTTTTCCCTTCAGACTTTGAGAACCTTAGAGCAGGAAATATCTAACACACACACACACATGACATATTCTTATACTAAATAGATAACAATATAATACCTTAATTATATTATATTTAACATATATGTATTAATCTCATCCCATCCCTTTTCTCTCTCTGCCTGTGTCTATATTCTATATACATATGCATGTGTGTGTTTGTGTATGTGTGTAATGTTTAGCCTTGACTATGAGAAAGGTCTCCTAATCATCGCTAAATTCAGTAAAGAGGAAAAATGAATAGAATATGACAAGATGACTTCAGCATGGTTTAAAGACAAATTTCATAATAATTGGCATAAACTATAAGAATAATGGATTACCTCAAAGAGCAGTGAGTTCTTCGTTACTGTTGGTATTCTAGTAAGAACTAGGCAACCATGAAACATTCAGATGAAAGACACCTGAGAAGTCATTTTTTCTACATGACCCCAGCCCCCCTTTATTCTGTTTCTTTTTAAGTAAGTTGTATCAACATACATTGTTTTACATCTTAGTCACTTTTAGATATCTAACCAGACAAAATTTAACTCATAGACATAAAAAATAAAATCACTTAGGTAAAAACAACTAATATATTAACCAAGTGTGACATCTAACAATTTGCATGATGTTCCACACCCAGCTGGGAATCAATCAACAATTATTTACTAAAATCTGTGCCAGTCACTCTGCTAAGAACTGCCTAGATAAAGACAAAAAAAGTTTTAAAAAATGATCCCTATTCTTAGAGAAGCTTATATTCTAGTGGGAGAGACAACATGTAAATAACTATGTATTTAGGGAGTAAACAGTATCAATCAAATGAAATTTCAGAGGAAAGGGACTTGGTGAGGGGGAAGGGAAAACAGCCTTGGACAGCTATTCTATAGAAGTTAAGATTTGAGCAGACTCTTGAAGAAAGTAAAGGAATCTAAAAATGGGGTAGGGAGAGAAAGAGAATTCCAGATATGGGGGATGGCCAGAGCAAACTGACAAAGATAATGGATGGAGTCAACTTAAAAATGTAGTTGGACCATAGTGTATGGAGGGGGGGTAAGGTTAAGAAGCCTGAAAAAGTAGATAGAGTACAGGCTCTTAAGGACTTTTTTTTAACAACTAAGAGGATATCTGCTCCAAAGATTTAATTTTGTGGAAGAGTAAACTGAACGTCAGAAATCAAGCAGCTTACATAAATTCAATGACTTGGTGAGTGGCACTATTGAAATTTGAACCTAGGTCTTCTCCCTCAAAATGTACAACTCTTTTAAATATTTTATTATGTTTTATTACCTGTTTTCCTGGTCCAAAGTTGAACATTATAGTCACTCAGCATTTGGTCACCTCTTAGTGTTTGCTTGTGTAATTATCATCATTTTCTATATTATTCTTTAGGTTCTGATTGTATTACACTGCATCAGTTTAAATGTATTAGTATGTGACCTACAAGGTTGAGCAAGTGCATTTTCCCATTTTACATTTAGAAGATTTAAAGAGGTTAAAATACTTTCACCAGGGTGAGCCATCCAATAATTGTTGGATATAGGATTTGAACCCAGGTCTTCTAACACTTGTCACTATGTCAATCTACCCCACATCTTCCAAACCCAATAAAAAGAAACCCTAAATTATTCAATGCTGTTGTAATACAAGTAGACACTTTTTTGGGGTTGTTTTATTTTGTCTTTTGTGGTTCAGCATCATTTATTATAAATGCACTAACATCACTATGATGCATTGTCAGTGGAAGCCAGGAATCAATCTGCTAGTCCATGATCTGTTTGATGATTGGAGGAGGCCATTAAACATGTTGAAATAATCAGACATTTTGTTTTCTTTGGTGTTTAATACCAGCAGTCAAGAGAACCAGGGCATGATTTTTCATTTGATTAGAAAAGGAAACACAAAAACATCTTGAGAAAAGTGTGGCAGTTTTCCTTGGAGAAGAGGGGAGAGGTTGTCAATATTATGATTGCAATTATTAAATAGGAGTTATTGTCCATTGACACAAATAGTGATAGAAAACCCAGCAGTATGTTCCCCCACCATCACTTCATGTAGTGATATTGTTTCTGTAAATTTCAATATAAAGGACAATGACATTTCAAAAGCCTGATGCTGATTCATTCAATTGTTTTTCCCCAAAGCTATCAGTTCATCATTCATTTTGTAACAAATGTACAATGCAATGAAATTTTCTTTCAAGTTGAGAAGAAACATTACCATGAATCACATTTAGTGGACACAGCTGGAACTCCAAGGCTAAGAAATTGATTTGCCATCTTAACTTGTGCCCTTGGAGATTGGAGATGTCTAATTTCAAATATTTTCCAAGAAAAGAAGTGTGTGTGTGTGTGTGTGTGTGTGTGTGTGTGTGTATAGGGATGCACTTGTATACATATTGCATATTAAATACATCAAATGCTATATACCAGATGTCTAATGTATTCCATTCACATTGGCCAAATAGCAGGGAGTAGCATCTGTACCACGCATAGGCATCGCAGCTTGCCAGTCACACCACATCAGCCATAAGCAGATTCTGGATGCAAGGCTGGCACTAGTTGTGAGTAATTTCAGAATACATAAAAAGGAAGTTTAAATATATATTTATTAATATATATAAACATCAAACAAGTAATTTAATACTATTTAATAATAAAAATATATTAATTAATATATTAAATATATTTAAGTGTGAGCAACATAGATTTTTAAATCCATGCATAAATATTAATATATGTTATATATTGAATATATGAATGGATATATACATGTACAGACCTACACATTTGTTTTTATAAAAGATACGGATATAGATATATAGGTACAAGTATAAATACAGATATAGGTAGAGATGGGTATAGATATAGATACATAGAGATAGCTATAGAGATAGAGAAAAATAGAGACAGAAATATACAGGTATAGGTACAAGTACAGATAGAAAATACCAATATAGATACAGGGACAAGTAGAAGTACAGATATAGAAAGTTAGAGATTGGCTAGAGATAGAGATGTGTATATAAATATAGATAGTATGGTATAGATAATATAGCTTTATACATGCAGGAAGATCAGAATTCCTACTTAGGCACTTCCTTGCTATATGTCCCTTGGTAAGTCTCTTAATTTTACTGGCCCTCCTCATCCCTGACATGCAGATAGTAATAAGAATTACCTTATGGAATTATTGTAAAGATCAAATAAGATTCTTATTTACATATAAGACACCTGCAATTCTTGAAAATCAATATAAAGAAAAGCTGTCATTTACATCATCTTCAGCTCTGTTAGAATATTCATTGTTTGAATAAACATTCGAGCCACCACCATCCTCCTGAAAAATAAATAAATGCACATATCATATGTCTTAGATCTCTTTGGGTGCTGTGATAGGGCTTTGGTTTTTAAGCCATAAATTATCTGTTATAAGCTTCTTTCTTTTTCCTAGAAATTTGTTGTTGAGGAAATCGTCCTTTAGGTGACTGTTGACTAACTCAACCTTGGAAACATTCCAATTCAAAGTCATCCCAAGACAGAAAAACTCCATTTTTCTCTCAGACAATTATGCCCTTCAATATGATTCTATAGAAATACTCATCAATGAGCTAGATGCTTTAGTAGGATGAATGTCTGACATGTTCAGGAAAAAAAGAGGGAGGGGCACTAAGAAAAAAAAAGAAAATATAGCTACATGGAGATGTACATGGAGCTCTCTTTGTGCTTTTCCTGCAAGTAGTTAATGAAGT
>NW_020954642.1:12717933-12810573 GCF_900497805.2 Vombatus ursinus
GAGGAGAGGAGAGGAGAGGAGAGGAGAGGAGAGGAGAGGAGAGGAGAGGAGAGGAGGGGGAAAGGAAGGGAAAGGAGAGGAAGGGAAGGGAGGGAAGGGGATGGGAGGGAAAGGAAGTGATAAGAAAGAAAGGCAAGGGAAGGGAAGGGAAGGGAAGGAACAGAGAGAATGAGAGACAGGCAGAAAGAAAGAGCTAGTGAGAAACACACAGAGAAAATACCAACCTATTTTTTCAAACTACAAAGGAGGAGTAGTTTTTCACTCAAGACTCTTTCTTCCTGGCTCTTAATCGACAATCATCTTGGAGGCAGTCACGGTCACTGGGAACCAACCAAAAAAGTTTCCTGTCTTTTGAGCAATGTGTTAGTAAACATATTTAACTTCATGCAAAGTACCCTTCAGATGCCTACCAAAAAGTCCATGCTCTATATTATTTATCAAGTTGAAAGAACCCACCAAAGTAATTAAGTACTACAAATCTCTTCCACATCCAAAAAAATTTCAGGTCACATACCCTCTACATCTTAGTGGATAGATATTAAATACAATAAATAATATGATTCTATTTGGGGTTCCTATATTGCCTCCATGAATAAAATTCTGCATTCCTTTGTAACTTTATAGCAATATTAGAGTTTCAAAGACTTCTTAATGTTCAAAAGCTACTTCTGAGTTCTTCTGAACTCAGGCTGGTCCTCTGATGAAAGAACACAGCCCTTCAATATAATGAATTCAAAGTTGGGCCAGTTTGGTATGACCTGCTAAAGCTTATGGTCTACTGTCCCAGAATTTGAGAACTCAGGGTCATCTTCATGCCAACAAGAGGCATTGCATGAATTGGACAAAATGAAGGTCAATAAGTACATCCAATATTTATTAAGCACCTACTCTTTGCAATGTATTGTATCAGCCACCCAGGTAGATCATGCTCATAACTGTAGCCAAAATTGATCCCCTACCTGGTGGCAAGCCCTCCCATGATGAATTACTCCTCACATAGCTAAGGTGTTTCTAGAAAAGATACTGGGCCCATCATCCTTTCTAGCTTGATAGGATATATGACTCTCAACCATAGCTTTTTAGAGTCTAGAATCATTTGTATGCCAAAATGAAATACATGAGAAAAAAGTCTGTGGAAAATCTTAATATTAGGCAAATTTCTTGATATCACTTTATTCACTGCTGACAAAATAGACTATTAATAGAACTTTTTGTTCATACTGCTTCATGTGATATATGGGATTTTGGCTTTGAATGACTTGAATACTCAAATAATGATGAACAACTTCATTAAAGTCTGTTTCTCAAATGAGTAAATAATTTGTTTAAGTGACTAGAATACATGATTTTCCTGCAATCAGCATATCAACACTTAAGGAACCTAGAAGCTATATTGGCTACTCCCACCCCACCCCTCAAAACACAAACATTGCCAGATTTGCAGATAAGGAAATTGAAACACTCAGAAGGTTCATGAGTTGTCCAAGATCAGATTCCTAACCAGTGTTGTAGCTGAAGATGAAAATAATTTATTTTGATTTTAGCTCAACATTATTTCTATCACATCATGCTGGCTTGTTTAAGGGTTATTTAGTAATGAGTTACAATGAGATGAGGTGTAGAGGAACGTTTCCATAAACTCTACAGAAAGCACAGAGGGTAGAGACTCAGAAACGCATGTATGCCTCTCAAAATGCAGATCTTACTTGGAATACCAAAATCCCAGAGGTCATAATCTGTCATTTATCAGCCCAAAGACTTTATGTGGGAGCCAAGGGAAGGTGCTATGTGCATGAATGCCAGACTTATTCCTCCTGACAGCCAAATCATTTATAATTAATAGTATTTCCTTACAATTTAATGCTCAAGAAAACTGACAATGAACAGATGCTACAAGGAGCAACTCAGAGTACTATAAAAGGGGCCTCTTTCTTCCTTCCCTATTAGGTCCTAAGGGGGTCGGAGGAGCAGAACATAATATGGATTCTTCTAACCAATTAATCATGCCATAGAAACCATAATTCAACAATCTATAAAACTTTAAAATTTAAAAAACATTTTCCCCACAACCTATAAAGCCATGGTCATTGTTCTTTGCATATAAAGAGGAACAAAATGACTTCTTGATGTCCAGGTCAAAGTAGAGTGTGTCCAACTGTGGCTGATCAAACTAATACAAGCTTAGAAAGCCCACAAGTTGGGCACAAATAATCTATATGAACATATGGAGTGGAGGTGTCTCTAAATTTGTGCATCTCATTTTTTTTAACTACTGCAATTCTGCTTTACTAATAGAAGGTAATGCCTCCTTTGATGCAGGCATACTGTGCTGAATAGTCCTATGCCAGGGTCCCCCACATGGGTCAATCAATACCAAAGTTCTTCAATGAGACTTTGAGTGTCCTTGAATCTCTTCTGACCTCCATGTGAGCATTTGCTTTGTGTGAGTTCACCATAATATAGTCTTTTAGGCAAATGTACATTTGGCATTTAAACAACATAGCCAGCTCATTGGAATTGTACTCTTTGAAGTAGAGTTTGAAAGCTTGGTAGTTCACCTTGAGGCAGGATCTAAGTGTCAAATACCTTGTTTTGTTTTGTTTTGTTTTGTTTTGTCTTGTTTTCCAGGTGATCTTCAGAATTTTCTCCCAGCAGCCAAATTTTGCCTTGTTCTTCCACAATCCCTCATGACTGACAGTATTAAAGGCCTAGGTCAGAATGATGAGCATTGCATTCAGACCTTTAGTCCCCTTCTGGTACTTCTTCAAGAGTTGTCAAGAAGCAAAAACAAAACAAAACAAACAAGTAATACAACAAAAATAAACAAAAAAATGTCATCCATTTCTCTGCCCTTTCTGAAGCCATATTGACTCTCAAGTACATGATAATCTTACAAGTGAAGGATCAGCCTATGAAGGAGGTTTCTGGCAAGCATCTTGCTGGCAACAACTAAAAGAGAAAGAGAGAGAGAGACCCTCCCCGCCTCAATGTAATTGCCACAGGACAACTTACTTTCCTTTTTAAAGATGGACAGCGGAGGAATCCTTGATAACAAGAGACTAACCTCCTCTTGCTCTATAACCTGGAAAATTTCTGTCAAATTTTGTATAAGCAGTGGACCCCCTACCTTGTGGTAAAATGAAATAAGAATCAGGTGTTTTGCCACAGAAGAGGAGACTAATGGCATTCAAAACCTCTTCTTTAGTTGAAAGTTTAACCTAGAGAGGGATTGACTTCAACCTGAGGCAGACAGTCACTGGTTTCAGCATTGATTGATGGTCTGCTGAGAACACTATGGAAATGTTCAGCCTATCTCTCCAGGATCATTTCCTTAGCATTTGTCAATGTGACTCCATCAGCACATAGTAGTTGAGATGGACCAAAGATCTTTGGCCCATAAATAGCCTTCAGAGCATCATAGAAGTTCTTTGAGTTTTGACTATCAGTGTAAAACTGAATCTCATCTTCCTTCTTACTTAACCAAGAATCCTCCATCTCTCTGAGCTTCATTTGACTTTATTGTTGATGGAGTTAAACACAACCTTCTTTGAGATAGACAGACTACCTTGCTGGTAATCCCTGTGGAGTTCTCCATTTTCAGTTAGCAGCTTCTGAATTTCCCCATCATTTTAATTAAATCAGTCCTGATGTTAGTGAGTGTTATGGTCCAGATGAGTAAATATAATGCTCTACACAAAATATCTAAAACCTATCACACATTTTTTTTGTTCCATGGTTGACAACTGTGTGTTGGCTCAGTTTTTCCTCCAAGTTAGCAATAAATTGTTCATAAATGTAAAAATACTATAATCTGTTGGCATTAAGTCTTCTGGTAGTTGTCTTGCCTTAGGGCTGCCATTTTTGTTGAATATGAATGTTTAGCTTGGAGACGATAAATCCATGATCAGTCCAGCACTGTATCACGCATTACCTTTATCACACTCACATCCAATCTGTCTCTTCTCCTTGTAATGACACAGTCTATTAAATGCTGATGTTTGCTGTGAGGATGCATCCACAAACTTTTTTTTGTGTCTAAGTAAATAGAAGACATTGTTGGTGATGAGAAGGTCATGAGATAAACAAGTCTTCAGTAGTAAGTGACAGTTGTTATTTATGGTTCTTTTTCCATTCCTCCTACGTATCCCCTGTCATGTCTGATAGCATGTGCCTACTCTGGTATTATAGTCACTAAGAAATACAAGCTTGTTCTTCTCTAGCATATTGATGATGAGAGTCTCCAGGTCTTCATAATTTTTCTTTCTTCAACCTTGTCAATCTTCATCATAATGGGAGCATATACACTGTTGATCGTAGCGTGGTACTTTGCTACGAGTAGTAAAAAATAGTCATGAACTTATCATTCACTCTTTCTAAGAGGCATACAGGCTTGCTGATTAGATTAGATTTTGTTGTAAACCTATGCCAGCTTCACAGTGTTCCTCATCACAGCAGCAATTCCAGGGGAAAAAAATGTATCTAGCTCCCATTTTGGTAAACTTTATTTGCCAATGGATGTGATACCTGCTGAGTTCTCTTGCAGCAAGAGTTGTTTGTCTTTTGGGTCTATTGGATTTTGTGTTGTCCATAAACACACACACACACACTCCATATATCAATGGATCAATGGTAAATGGAATCATCTTCACAAAAGTTGTACTTTTTATTTATTTTTTTTTACCTAGGGCAGGATCCCTAGCTACTGTG
This sequence comes from Vombatus ursinus, assembly GCF_900497805.2. Classification (NCBI taxonomy): domain Eukaryota; kingdom Metazoa; phylum Chordata; class Mammalia; order Diprotodontia; family Vombatidae; genus Vombatus; species Vombatus ursinus. Next base: position 12,722,641 of record NW_020954642.1, read on the forward strand.
GTCAATAGGCCAAGATTAAAAGAAGCAGACAATTTGCCAATTTTTAGGGCATTTTTTAAACCCTTCCTCATGCAGGATATGAACAGTGTTGTCCTTTAAAAGAATGCTTTTAATAAAGATGTACCCAAGAGGCTACCAAATCCCACTGCTACTTTAGTATAGTAAGAAGACAACCCTATGGCCTGGGTCACTTGTGATCAGGGTTGTGACTATAGTTCACAGTGTATCTGCAACTGCTGCTTCATCACTAGACCGTTGCCACAGGACTTCAAGGTGAGTAAGTTATTAAAATTGTAACCTAGTCAAATGATAAGCTACTAAAACAGTTGAATAGTAAAATAATAAAACAACACATTTTTTAAATAATAAAATAATGAAATGCAGCTGGGTGATATAGAGGATAGAGTACCAGGCCTGGAGTTAGGAAGACTCATTTTTCTGACTTCAAATCTGGCCTCAGACATTTATTAGCTGTATGACCCTGGGCAAGTCATATAATGCTGTTTTTCTTCAGCATCCTCAGCTGTAAAATGAGCTGTAGAAGAAAATGGAAAACTACTCCTGTATTTTTTTCCTAATAAAACTCCAAAAGGGATCACAAAAAGTTGTACACAACTGAAAACAAATGAACGACAACAAGAATAATAAAATAGTAAAATATTAGAAGTGATGTCTTTTGACTTGCTGTAAGTTGGATTTAAGTAAGGCAAAGTTGCACAAAGTCATCAACCTCATTTTCTCTCCCAGAGTCATTGTAGTTTAGTGGCAAAACAAAAGTCAAGATGACTGACAATGTCTTGGGATGCAGCAAATGACCTTGGTATCTTTGATGTCTGACCAAATGCGAAGCAGTCCACAGCACCTCCTTCTACTGTGTTTATGGCTCATTAGAACAAATTGTTCATATCCACCTATCCTGCTGGTGAAGTTATATGCATGTTCAGGTAGACACCCCCCTAATTCACTAATGTGTTTGATACCCTTTGGTTATCCTCAGCCTGATTTAGCCTATATGTTAAGATGATTTCACTAGGATTTGACGACTGACCATGCTGCAGCTTCTTGGAAACAGAAGTGGGAGTTGGCAGCAGGTGGACACCAAAGATGATGAGCAGCTCTCAAAAAGGCTTGGCAGCTATCAAACAGGAGATATTTGTTCTCCCTAAACACCCCAACCTATGAGGTAGGTGGTTTAGAGATCATTATCCCTATTTATACTGTCAGAGAAGTCAAAAGACATGTCCAGGTTCACACATTTATGCCATCTTGAAGTCAAGACTCAAACTTTTGTCACTTCATATCATATCCACTACTATTTTACATATGCCTACATTTTTCTAGACCTTGATAGAGAGTACATTGAGTATCCACCTTTTTTTATCACTGTATTAGATAGAATATAGATAGAGGGAAAATTGGAATTAATAGATAGTTCATATTCCTATAGAAACTCATAAGCAAATTATTTGTGTAACATTTTGTATCAATAGTTTTAATTAGTTGGTCATCTGGGTTTTATATTGGGTAAAAACGATGCTGATGAGATCAATCATAAGTTTTCTCAAGACATTTAGATAGGGGAGAAATGCAGTTTATTGTCTTAATGCGTTTCCAATATATTCTATTACATTTCAAAGTATGCTGGTAAATTTTTAATCACTGGTTTTTTGGGATGGGTGTGGGGGGAATCTGCACATGAAACACTTTTAAGTTTAATCTACATTAATAACATTTTTATGTTACTCTGAGTCTACACAATCAATGAAACAGTGAATTAGCCCTGATTTTTAACATTTTCCAATTTCTGAGGTATAAATGCTGAAAGTGAATGTTAAACAATCAGATTTTTAAAAATTTTTTTATTAATTTATTTGGATTTATCAATAATCACTTCCATATGCTTTTGAGTTTAAAATTTTTCTCCCTCTTCCTCCCCACAACCCTCCACAAGACGGCCCAGGGCTATAGGCCTATACATTTACATAGGCTGTACATTTATGTTCTTATTAAACATGTTTTCACATTAGTGATGTAAGTAAAAAATCAAAACCAATAGGATAACCATCAGAAAGAGGAAAAACACAACAGAAGAGAAAAAAATAGCAATTCAACTTCCATAGTTCTTTCTTTGGATGTGGATAGCATTTTCCATCACAAAGCCTCTGGAGATATCTTAAATCCTTGTATTGCCAGGAAGGGTTAAGTTTATCAATATTACTCATCACACAACATGGCTGTTTATTCTGTACAACATTCTCTTGGTGCTGCTCACTTCACTCAGCATCAGACCATACAAGTCTTTCCAGGTTTTTCTGAAGTTGGCCTGTTCATCATTTCTTATAGCACAATAGTATTCCATTACATTCATATACCACAACTTGTTCAGCTATTCCCCAATTGATGGGTATCCTCTCAATTTCCAATTCTTTGGCACCACAATGAATATAAATACTTTTGTACATGTGGGTCCTTTTCCCATTTGTATGATCTCTTTGGGATATAGCCCTAAAAGTGCTATTGCTGGGTCAAAGGGTATGCACATTTTTATAGCCCTTTGGGCATAGTTCCAAATTGCTCTCCAAAATGGTTGGATCATTTCACAACTCCACCAACAGTGCATTAGTGTTCCAATTTTCCCACGTCCTCTCCAACATTTATCATTTTCCTGTTTTATCATGTTGGCCAATCTGATAGGTGTGATGTGGTACCTCAGAGTTGTTTTGATTTGCATTTCTCTAATCAATAGTGATTTAGAACATTTTTTCATATGACTATAGATGGCTTTAATTTCTTTATCTGAGAACTGTTTGTTTATATCCTCTGACCATTTATCAACTGGAGAATGGCCTATATTCTTATAAATTTGACTTAATTCTCCCTCTATATTTTAGAAATGAGGCCCTTATCAGAGAGACTGGTTGTAAAAATTATTTCCCAATTTTCTACCTTCCTTCTAATCTTAGTTGCATTGGTTTTGTTTGTGCAAGAACTTTTCAATTTAATGTAATCAAAATTATCCATTTTGCTTTCATAATGTTATCTATCTCCAATTTGGTCATGAATTCTTCTGTTCTCCATAGATGTGACAGGTAAACTATTCCTTGCTCTCCCAGTTTGCTTGTAGTATCAGCCTTTATAGTTAAATCATGAGCCCATTTTGACTTTATTTTAGTATATGGCATGAGATTTTGGTTTATGCCTAGTTCCTGCCATACTCTTTTCCAGTTTTCCCAGCAGTTTTTTTCAAAGAGTGGATCCTTAGCCCAGAAGCTGGGGTCTTTGGGTTTATCAAATAATAGATTACTATAGTCATTGACTACTGTGTCTTGCATATTTAACCTATTCCACTGATCCACTGCTCTATTTCTTAGCCAGTACCAAGCAGTTTTGATGATTGCTGGTTTATAATACAATTTAAGATCTGGAATGGCTAGACCACCTTCCCCTGTATTTCTTTTCATTAGTTCTCTTGATATTCTGAACCTTTTGTTCTTCCAACTGAATCTCGTTATTATTTTTTCTAACTCCATAAAATAATTTTTTGGTAGTTTGGTATGTTACTGAGTAAGCAAATCAGCTTAGGTAGAATTGTCATTTTATTATATTGGTTCAGCCTACCCATGAGCAACTGATGTTTTTCCAATTATTTAGATCTGATTTTATTTGTGTGAAAAGTGTTTTGTAATTGTGTTCATAGAGTTCCTGGGTTTGTTTCAGAAGGTAGACTCCTAAATATTTTATAATGTCTACAGTAAGTTTAAATGGAATTTCTCTTTCTATCTCTTGCTGTTGGGCTTCGTTGGTAATATATAGAAGTGCCAATGATTTATGTGGGTTTATTTTATAGCCTGCAACTTTGCTAAAGTTGTTTATTATTTGAAGTAGATTTTTACTTGGTTCTCTAGGATTCTCTAAGTATAACATCATGTCATCTGCAAAGATTGATAGCTTTGTTTCTTCTTTACGTATTCTAATACCTTCAATGTCTTTTCCTTCTCTTATTGTTAAAGGTAGCATTTCCAGTACAATGTTGAATAACAGTGGTGATAATGGACATCATTGTTTCACCTCTGATCTTATTGGAAATGCTTATAGTTTGTCCCCAATACATATAATGCTTGCTGAAGGTTTTAGATGGATGCTATTTATTATTGTAAGGAAAACTCCACTTATACCTATGCTCTCTAGTGTTTTTTAATAGGAATGGGTGTTGTATTTTGTCAAAAGCTTTTTCTGCATCTATTGAGATGATCATGTGGTTTCTGTTAGTTTTGGTGTTGATATGATGAATTATGCTGATAGTTTTCCTATTATTGAACCAGCCCTGCATTCCTGGTATAAATCCTACCTGGTCATAGTATATTATTCCTGTGATAAGTTGCTGTAATCTACTTGCTAATATTTTGTTTAAAATTTTTGCATCTATATTCATTAGAGAAATTAGTTTATAATTTTCTTTCTCTGTTTTGACGCTTCCTGGTCTAGGTATCAGCACCATATTTGTATTATAAAAAGAATTTGGTAAGACTCCTTCTTCACCTATTTTCCCAAATAGTCTATATAGTATTGCAGTTAATTGTTCTTTAAATGTTTGATAGAATTCACATGTTAATCCATCTGGCCCTGGAGAATTTTTCCTAGGGAGTTCATCAATGGCTTCTTCAATTTCTGTTTCTGAGATGGGGTTATTTAAGTATTTTACTTCCTCCTCTTTTAATCTGCATAATTTATATTTTTGTAAATATGTATCCATTTCAAGATTGTCAAATTTGATGGCATATAGTTGGGCAAAATAATTCCCAATTGTTGTTTTAATTTCCTCTTCCTTGGTGGTAGCTTCATGCTTTTCATTCTTGATAATGGTAATTTGGCTTTCTTCTTTCTTTTTTTAATTAGATTAACCAAAGGTTTATCTATTTTATTGTTTTTTTTTCATAAAACCAGCTCTTAGTTTAATTTATTAGTTCAATAGTTTTCTTAATTTCAATTATATTAACTTTTCCTTTGGTTTTCAATATTCTAATTTGGTGTTTAATTGAGGATTTTTAATTTTTTCTTTTTCTAGTTTTTTTAGTTGTATGCCCAATTCATTGATGTCCTCTTTTTCTTTTTTATGTATGTAAGCACTTAGAGATATAAAACTTCCCTTAAGAACTGCTTTTGCTGCATCCCATAAGTTTTGGTATGTTTTCTCATTATTGTCATTCTCTTCAATGAAATTATTGATTGTTTCTATGATTTGTTCTTTGACCCAATCATTTTTTTGGATTATTTACTTTCCAATTATTTTTCAGTCTATCTTTCCATGGCCCTTTATTACATATAATTTTTATTGCATCATGATCTGAAAATGATGCATTTAATATTTCTGCCTTTCTGTATTGGATTGTGAGGTTTTTATGCCCTAGTACATGGTCAATTTTTGTGTATGTGCCATGTACTGCTGAGAAGAAAGTATATTCCTTTCTATCCCCATTCAGTTTTCTCCACAGGTCTATCATACCTAATTTTTCTAATATTCTATTCACCTCCTTAACTTCTTTCTTGTTTATTTTGTGGTTAGATTTATCTAGTTCAGAGAGGGGGAGGTTGAGGTCCCCCACTAGTATAGTTTTGCTGTCTATTTCTTCCTGTAACTCCCCGAGTTTCTCCTCTAAGAATCTGGATGCTATATCATTTGGTGCATATATGTTTAGTAATGATATTACTTCATTGTCTGTGGTGCCTTTTAGCAGGATATCTCTTCTGATAAGAACTATTTTTGCTTTTGCTTTGTCTGAGATCAGAATTGCTACCCCTGCTTTTTTTACTTCAACTGAAGTATAATATATTCTGCTCCAGCAGTTTACCTTTACCCTGTATGTGTCACTCTTTTTCAAATGTGTTTCCTGTAAACAACATATTGTAGGGTTATGGTTTTTAATCCATTCTGCTATCCACTTCTATTTTACGGGAGAGTTCATCCCATTCACGTTCACAGTTATGATAATTATCTGTGTCTATTTCTCCATCCTTTTTTCCCCCTGCTTCTTCTTTTCTTTCTCCTGTCTCCTTTCCCCCTCTCACTAGTGTTTTGCTTTTGACCACTGCCTCCTTTAGTCCCCCCTCCCTTCTATTATCCCTTTCCCTTTTCTTCCTCTTTACCCTTACTTCTTGTTCCCTCCCTTCTATACCCTCTCCCTTTTTTTTCCCCTTTTCCCTCCTACTGCCTATAGGGCAAGTTAGATTTCTATATCTAACTGATTATGTTATTCCCTTCTTGAGGCAAACCTGATGAGAGTAAGGTTCAAACAATGCTCACCCCCCTCCATTTTGTCCCTCAGTTGTAATAGGTTTTTGTGTCTTTTCCTGGAATGTAATTTATCCTTGTCTGCCTCCTTCTTTCTCAGTACATTTTCTTAGATCAGACCAATCCACTTACTTGGATCCATTTAACCCACTTGATTAGATTTTTTTTCTCATTTAGTCAAAGTCAATTTATATCCACCCCCTTTATGTATACTCCTTTAACATGGTGTAATAACCATACAGTTCTCAAGAGTTGCAAGTGCCATCTTCCCTTGTAAGGATGTAAACAGTTTGCCCTTATTAACAACATATTGTATCTTTCTGTCCCATGTACCTTTTTATGTGTCTCTTGAATCTTGTACTTGAAGATCAAATTTTTTGTTAAGCTCTGGTCTTTCTATCAGGAAGGTTTGGAAGTCCCCTATTTCATTGAATATCCATCTCCTTCCCTGAAAAATCATGCTCATTTTCATTGGGTAGTTGATCCTTGGCTGCAATCAAAACTCCATTGCCTTATGGAATATCATGTTCAACACCTTATGGTCTTTTAATGTAGAAGCTGCAAAGTCCTGTGTAATCCTGACTGTGAATCCATGATATTTAAATTGTTTCTTTCTGGCTGCTTGCAGTATTTTCTTTTTAATCTGGAAATTTTGGAATTTAGCTATTATATTCCCTGGAGTTTTCAATTTGGGGTCCCTTTCAGGTGCGGATCAGTGGATTCTTTATATAGTTATTTCACCTTCTGGTTCTAGGGCTTCAGGGCAGTTTTCCTTTATGAGTTCCTGAAGGATTCTGTCAAGGCTCTTTTTTTCATCATGATTTTCAGGTAGGTCAATAATTTTTAAATTGTCTCTCCTGGATCGATTTTCCAGGTGAGTTGTTTTACCCATGTGGTATTTTACATTTTCATCTATTTTTTTCATTTTTTTGTTTCTGTTTGACTGATTCTTGCTCTCTCATAGAGTCATTAGTTTCCATTTGTTCAATTCTAATTTGTAACATATTGTTTTCTTCTGTTTGAGTTTTACTTTCTTCTCCAATTGGCCAATTGTATTTTTAAGGGATTTGTTTTCTTTAGTGTACTTTTTCCCCAATTAACCAATTGTATTTTTTAAGGACTCTTCTACCTCTCTCATTTAACTTTTAAAATCCTTCTTGAGCTCTTCTAAGAAGGCTTTTTGGGCTGCAGACTAGTTCATATTCCCTTTTGATGTTGCAGATGTGGGTTTGTTGACAATGTTGCCTTCTTCAGAATTTCTGTCTTTATCTTCACTCTTCTCATAATATGAATCTATTATATGTTTGTTTTTACTCATGGAGTTTCTTTATTCACTGGCCTTTAAAGAGATTAAGCTCTCCTGCTGGGGAGCAGAGGGCACCGACCCAAGATTCTTGTGTTGGGAGCCTAGGTCTATGCATGTATGCATGTATGTGCATATATGTGTGTATAGGCATATAAATATAAGCTTATGTGTATAAGCATAAATATATATGTATTTGTATATAGGCATATATCTAAATATATACATATATAATGCATATGTCAATCTATAGATAGATAGTTAGATAGATAGATAAATACAGAGAGAGAGAGAGAGAGAGAGAGAGATCTGTGCTTAATTGTAGCTTTTTTGGGAGGGGGGAGAAAAAGGGAGAAAAGAACAAAGTAAAAAGTTCCCAACAGAACAAAAGTAAACTTAGAAGAAAGTCAACAAAAGATGGACAACTCTGAACACAATGTGTATTATTTATTATGTAGTCTTTCTTGAAATGGAAATTTATTGTTATATATTTTGAATAATCTAGAACATTTTACTATGCACAAGGCAATGTTTTTTTTTTCTTTTCTTGTTTTGTATTTAAGTTTATAATGTGTTTATTTTTTTTTCTTTTCTTATTGTGTAGTTCATTTTCAGTATTTCAGTTTAAAAATGAATTAATTAAAAAAAGAAAGATAGGGGAGGAAACAAGATGGCAGAGTAAAAGCAATGACTTGCTTAAGCTCTCCCCCAAACCCCTACAAATAACTGCAAAATGGCTCTAAACAAATTCTAGAGCAGCAGAACCCACAAAAAGACCAAGTGAAAAAATTTCCAGGTCAAGACAACCTGGAGAGTTGATTGGAAAGGTCTAGTGCACCAGTCTGGGAGAGGAACACAGTTCAGCTTCTGGTGGGCAGGCAAAGACCAGGCTTCAGTGAATATGGAGCAGGCCTCAGGGGACTGAATCTTGGGCAACTATTGCAGTTTCCAGACTTCTCAACCCACAAACACCAAAGACAATTTAGAAGGTCAGTAGGAAAAGTCCATGACCACTGCAAGAGAGAAACTCTGTCCTAGCCTCAGTCCCAGGTTCAGTCTTGGGGCAGCTGCTGTTTCCAGAACTCTCAGCCCACAGATGAAGGAAGAATCAAATGGCTAATCAGGAGCAAATTGTAGGGATCTCTTTGCTGATACTGAGGCAGGATTCTCTTTCTTTGCCCATGGTTATATGTGGGTCACAGTTTTGGGTGATGGTCCTCAGGTGAGGAAGAGCACTGGTGTGGTGGAGCTTGTAGTGGTGTAGGAGAAAAATCCTCCTCACAGTTCCAAGTCAGAAAAGAGTGGTTGGGGTCTCTCATAGACCAGAGCACAGGCCAGAAAAGGAGTAAATACCTCATCTTTGATGATACCACCTTGGAAGAACTGAAAATTTACAAGTCCCTAGAAGTATCTCTAAGAACAGCGGCAAAGAAAAATCCCTGAAGCTTGGGACAGTATATTCTCCATACTGGAAGCAGACCCCTACCTTAACAAAGAGGTTAAAACTCAGGTAATTGGCTGGGATCATGAAGAAGCAGCACAAAAAGAGTCAGTCCATATAATCTTTTGTGGTGACAAAGAAGATCAAAACACACAACCAGAAAAAGACAACAAAGTCAAAGCTCCTACATCTAAAGCCTCCAAGAAAAATATGAATCAGGAGACAGCTAGGTGGTGCAATGGATAGAGCACCAGCCCTGAAGTCAGGAGGACCTGAGTTCAAATCTGGCCTCAGACCAAACACTTGACACTTACTAGCCATGTGATGCTGGGCAAGTCACTTAACCCCAATTGCAAAAAAAAAATATGAATCAGTCCCAGCTCATGGAAGAGCTCAAAAATGATTTTTAGAAGCAAGTAAGAGAAATAGAAGAAAAACTAGGAAGAGAAATGAGAGTGATGCAAGAAAATCATGAAAAACAAGTCAACAGCTTTCTAAAAGAGACCCAAAAAATACTGAAGAAAATAACACCTTAAAAAGTAGAGTAACCCAAATGGCAAAAGAGGTCGAAAAATCCAAGGAGGAGAAGAATGCCTTAAAAAGCAGAATTGGCCAAATGGAAAAAAGAAGTCCAAAAGGTCACTGAAGAAAATACTTCCTTAAAAATTAGAATAGAGCAAATGGAAGCTAGGGACTTTATGAGAAATCAAGACACTGTTAAAAATAAAAGAGTGAAAAAATAGAAGACAATGTGAAATATCTAATTTGGAAAAAAACAACTGACCTAGAAAATAGATCCAGGAGAGATAATTTAAAAATTATTGACTATCTGAAAACCATGATTAAAAAAAGACCCTAGTTATCATCTTTCAAGAAATTATCAAGGAAAACTGCCCTGATACTCTAGAACCAGAGGGTAAAATAGAAATGGAAAGAATCCACCAATCACCTCCTGAAAGAGATCCTCAAAGGAAAATTGCTAGGAATATTGTAGCCTAATTCCAGCATTCCCAAGTCAAGGAGATAATATTGCAAGCAGCAAGAAAGAAACAATTCAAGTATTGTGGAAACACAATTAGGATAACACAAGATTTAGCAGCTTCTACATTAAGGGACTGCAGGGCTTAGAATATGATATTCCAGAGGCAAAGGAGATAGTATTATAGCCAAAAATCACCTATGCAGTAAAACTGAGTATAATACTTCAGGGGAAAAAAATAGACATTCAGTGAAATAGAGAACTTTCAGGCATTCTTTTTTTTGTTTTGTTTTGTTTTGTTTTTGGACATATTATGTTTATTTATTTTAACATGTGCTTTTAAAACTTTGAGTTGCAAATTTTCTCCCTCCTTCCATCCCCACCCACCTTCATTGAAAAGGCAAGCAACTCAAGACAAGTTATACATGTGTAGTCATGCAAAACACTTCCATAGTAGTCGTATTGTGAAAAACTAAGCATATTTCACTTCATCCTGTCCACCCCCCCATTTATTCTATTCTCTCTTTTGGCCCTGTCCCTCCTCAGAAGTGTTTGCTTCTGATTATCCCCCCCAAATCTACCCTCCCCTCTGTTGTCCCCCTAATCTCTTGTCCCCTACCCTCCTTATTTTCCTTTAGGGTAAGATAGATTTCCATACCCAATTGAGTATGTATGTTATTCCCTCCTTAAGCCAAATCCTGTGAGAATAATATTCACTCATTCCCTCTCACCTTCCCCCATTTCCCCTCCACTGAAAAAGGCTTTTCTTGTCTTTTCATGTGAGAATATTTACCCCATTCTACCTCTCCTTTTCTTCTCCCAGTATAACCCTCTGTCTCACCGCTTAATTTTATTTTCCAGATATCACCCTTCATCTTCAACACACCCTGTGCTCTCTATCTATCTATCTATCTATCTACACCTATATTTTTTTCCCTCCAACTACCCTAATAGTGACAAAAGATTCATGAGTTACAAATATCATCTTTCCATGCAGGAATGTAAACAATTCAAACTTAATAAGTCTCTTATGATTTCTCTTTCCTGTTCACCTCTTCATGTTTCACTTGAGTCTTGTATTTGAAAGTCAAATCATCTATTCAGCTCTGGTTTTTTCATCAAGAATGCTTGAAAGTTGCCTATTTCACTGAATGACCAATTTTTACCCTGAAGAATTATACACAGTTTTGCTGGGTAGGTGATTCTTGGTTGTAATCCTATCTCCTTTGCCCTCTGGGATATATTGTATTCCATGCCCTGTGGTCCCTTAATGTAGAAGCTGTTAAATATTGTGTTATCCTGATTGTGTTTCCACAATACTTGAATTGTTTTTTTCTGGCTGCTTGTAATATTTTCTCCTTGACCTGGGAACTCTGGAATTTGGCTGTAATATTCCGAGGAATTTTCCTTCGAGGATTTGTTTTAGGTGGTGATCGGTGGATTCTTTCAATTTCTATTTTGCCCTATGGTTCTAAAATATCAGGGCAGTTTTCCTTGATAATTTCTTGAAAGATGACATCTAGGCTCTTTTTTGATCATGGCTTTCAGATTGTCCAATAATTTTTAAATTCTCTCTCCTGGATCTATTTTCCAGGTCAGTTGTTTTTCCAATGAGATATTTCACATTGTTTTCTAATTTTTCATTCTTTTGGATTTGCTTTACAATGCCTTGATTTTTCATAAAGTCACTAGTTTCCAATTGCTCTATTCTAATTTTTAAGGAAGTATTTTCTTCAGTAATCTTTTGGACTTCCTTTTCCATTTGGCCAATTTTGCTTTTTTGGGCATTATTCTCCTCGTTAGCTTTTTGGACCTCTTTTGCCATTTGGGTTAGTCTATTTTTTAAGGTGTTATTTTCTTTAGTATTTTTTTGGATCTCCTTTAGCAAGCTGTTGACTTGTTTTTCGTGATTTTCTTGCATCACTCTCATTTCTCTTCCCAGTTCTTCCTCTACTTCTCTTACTTGCTTCTTAAAATCCCTTTTGAGCTCTTTCAAGACCTGGAACTGATTCATATTTTTCTTAGAGGCTTTGGATGTAGGGGTTTTGACTTTTTTGTCTTCTTCTGGATGTATGTTTTGATCTTTGTCACCAAAGTAAGATAAAGTTGTCTGACTCTTTTTGCCCTTTTTACTCATGGTTCCGGCCAATTATTTGAATTTTCAACTCTTTGTTAAGGTAAGGGTATCCTTCTAATGTGGAGAATGTACTGTTCCAAGCTTAGGCAGTTTGTACAGCTGTTTTCAGAGATACTGCTAGGGACCTGTAACTTTTCAGTTTTTCCAAGGTGGTACGATAAGGGGCAACGTGTTTCCTCTCCATCGCCACAACAAACTCCACCATGCCAGCACTCTTCCTCACCCCAGGACTGCCCCTCAGAACTGTGACCCAGATCCAAGCACGGGCAAAGCAAGAGATTCCTGCCTCAGCATTGGCAAAGAGATCCCTGCAATTTCCCTCTGATCAGCCACTCAATTCCTCCTCAGTCTGTGGGCTGGGATCTCAGGAGGCAGCCACCACCCTGGTGCCATGCTCAGGACTTGCAACTGAGACCCACCTTCTCTCTCACCACAGTCACAGTTTTTTTCCCACTGACCTTCCAAGTTGTCTTTCATGTTCATGGGTTGAGAAGTCTGGAAACCGCCACACCTGCCCGTGATTCAGCCCTCTAAGGCCTGCTCCAGATTTGGTGCAGCCAGCACGCCCATGCCAAACTGCACTCCTCTCCCTGCCCAGCATGATACACCTTTCTGATCAACCATCCAGGTTGTCTGGGGCTGGAAGTTTATTTCACTCAGTCTTTTTGTGGGTTCTGCTGCTTTAGAATTTATTTAGAGCCATTCTTTCACAGGTATTTTGGAGGGATTTGGAGGAGAGCTCAAGCAAGTCACTGCTTTCACTTTACCATCTTGTCTCCGCCCCCTGGCTACAATATTCCTAGGAGTGTTCCTTTGGGGATCTCTTTCAGGAGGTCATCTGTGAATTCTTTCAATTTCTCACTTGCCCTCTGATTCTAAAATATCAGGGCAGTTTTCCTTGATAATTTCTTAAAAGAAGATGTCTAGACTTTTTTTTGATCATGGATTTCAGATAATCCAATAATTTTTAAATTCTCTCTCCTGGATCTATTTTCCAGGTCAGTTGTTTTTCCAGTGAGACAGTTCATATTCTCTATTTTTTTTTCATTCTTTTGGATTAGTTTTACTGTGCCTCGCTTTCTCATAAAGTCACTAGCTTCCAATTGCTCCATTCTAACTTTTAAGGAAGTATTTTCTTAAGTAAGCTTTTAGACTTCCTTTTCCATTTGTCCAGTTTTGCTTTTTAGGGCATTCTTCTCCTCATTGGCTTTTTGGACTTCTTTTGCCGTTTGGGTTAGGCTATGTTTTAAGGTGTTACTTTCTTCAGTATTTTTTTGGGTCTCCTTTAGCAAGTCATTGACCTGGTTTTCATGATTTTCTTGCATCACTCTCAGTTTTTCCTCTACTTCTCTTACTTGCTTCTCAAAATTCTTTTGAGCTCTTCCATGCCCTGGGACCAATTCATATTTTTCTTGGAGGTTTTGGATATAGGAGCTTTTGCTTTGTTTTCTCCTTCTGGTTGTATGTTTTGATCTTCTTTGTCACCAAAGTAAGATAATATAGTCTGACTCTTTTTGTGCTTCTTACTCATGATCCCAGCCAATTACTTGAGTTATAAACTCTTTTTTTTAAAGATAGAAGTCTGTTTCCAGTGTAGAAAATGTACTGTCCCAAGCTTCAGGGGTTTTGTGCAGCTGTTTTCAGAGATACTTCTAGGGACCTGTAAATTTTCAGTTCTTCCAAGGTGGTATGAGAAGGGGTGAGGTGTTTACTCCTTTCCTGGCCTCTGCTCTGGTCTGTGAGTGACCATAAGCCCTGTTTTCCCTCTTGGAACTGTGAGGATTTCCTCTGCACAGCCACTACAAGCTCCACCACTAGTGCCTCATCCCAGAACTGCCACCCAGAACTGTGACCTGGATCAAGCATGGGCAAAGTAATAGAATCCTGCACCAGCAGAGAGATTCCTGCAATCCCTCTCTGATCAGCCACAGAATTCCCCCTCAGTCTGTGGGCCTGAACATCAGGAGGCAGCCACTTCCCCAGGGCCGAGCTTGGGGAATGGGGCTGGGACCCTGTGCTTCTCTTTCACCACTGCAGAAACAGACTTTCCCCACTTTTCTAAGTTTTCTTTGGGATTCATGGGTTGAGAAGTCTGGAAACCACCACAGATACTTGCAATTCAGTCCTCTGAGGCTTGCTCCAGGTTCACTGTAGCCTGCGGGCCCATTCCAAACTGAACTCCTCTCCCAGCCTGGTGCAATATACCTTTCTGATCAAACATCCAGGTTATGTTGGGCTGTAAATTTGTTTCACTTTGTCTTTTTGTGGGTTCTGCTGCTTTAGAATTTGTTTAGAGCCATTTTTATAGGTATTTGGAGGGGTTTGGGTGAGAGCTCAAATAAGTCAAGTGTTCTTGATGAAAAGACCAGAGCTGAATAGAAAATTCAGCTTTCTTTTTTTATTTTTTATTTTTAGGCAACTAGGGTTAAGTGACTTTCCCAGGGTCACACAGCTAGTAAGTGTCAAGTGTTTGGTCTGAGGCTGGATTTGAACTCAGGTCCTCCTGACTTCAGGGCCAGTGCTCCATCCACTTGCCACCTAGCTGCCCCAAAATTCAGCTTTCAAATACAAGACTCAAGAGAAACTTGAAGAGGTAAACTGGAATGAGAAATCACAAGGGACTTATTAAAGTTGAACAATTTACATTCCTGCATGGAAAGATGATATTAGTAATTCATGAGACCTTTGCCAATACTAAGGTAGTTGGAGGGAAAACATATATGTTCATAGCTAGATAGATAGAGGGCACAGGATGTGTTGAAGATGATGTGGTGATAGCTAAAAATAAAATTAAGGTCTGAGAGAAGATTATACCAGGAGAAGTAGAAAGGGAGAGGTAGAATGGGGTAAATTATCTCACATAAAACAGGAAAGACAAAGCTTTAACAGTGTGGGAGAAAGTGCTGTAAAGTGAGAGGGAATGAGTGAATCTTATTCTCGTTGGATTTGGCTTAAGGAGGGAATAACATACACACTCAATTGGGTATGGAAATATATCATATCCCACTGGAAAATAGGGGGTAAGGGGATAAGAGAAGGAGGGGACAATAGAAAGTAGGGTAGTTTGGGGGAGGAGGTAATCAGAAACAAGCACTTCTGAGGAAGGACAGGGTCAAAAGAGAAAGTAGACTAAACAGGTGATAGGATGGGATGAAAAGAAATACAGGTAGTTTTTCACAATATGACTACTATGGAAGTGTTTTGCATGACTACACATGTATAATCTGTATCGAGTTGCTTGCCTTCTCAATGAGGGTGGGTGGGGAGGAAGGAAAGGAGAAAATTTGTAACTCATAGTTTTAAAAACAAATGTTAAAAATTGTTTTCACATGCAACTGGGAAATATGATATACTGGCAAATGGGTATAGAAGTCTATTCTGCCCTACTTGAAAATAGAAGGGGAAGAGAATAAGAGAAGGGAGGAAGATAGAAGGGAGGGCAGAATAGGGGAAGGGGGGTGATGGGGAGAAAATTTGAACCTCAAAATCTTGTGGAAATGAATTTTGAAAACTAAAAATAAGTAAAAAAGAAAGAAAAAAAGAAAGACAATCAATTGGAAAAGAAGACCCAAAAAATTTATGAAACATAATAACTCCTTAAAAATATAATTTATCAATGGAAACCTAATGACTTCATTGGTCATCAGCAAGTAAAAAACACAATACACATAATTAAAAAAAAGCAAAAGGAACTTTAAATATCACATCAAAGAAACAACTGATTGGGAAAACAGATTGAGGATAGATAATTTAAGAGTGGTTTAACCACCTACAATTTATGATATATAAAAATAGACATTATATGTCAAGAAATTAAGGAAAAAATCAATGAAATTTTAGAACTAAAGGGTTAAATAGATATAAAAAGTCCACTGATCACCACCTGAAAGATATACCAAAATGAAAACTAATAAGAACAGTGTATCTAAGTTTCAAAGATCCTGTCTTAAGGAGAAAACAGAAATAAGTAGAAGGAAAATTTAAATATTACAGAGCTATAGTCAGAATAGCACAAGATTTAGTAGCTTCTAAAAGACTGAATGGCATAGAATATGATATTATGAAGAGAAAAAAATCTGGATTTGCAACCAAGAATAACCAACCAATAAAATCTAAGTGTAATCCTACTAGGGAAAAATGGCTTCTTAATTAATTAAAACACTTTCAGGTATTCTCAAGGAAAATACCACAAATGAACAGAAAAAGTGTCTTACAAGAATCAGGAGAAACAGAAAAAGGCAAACATGAAAGACTTACAATAAAGTCAAGCTGTTTACTTCTTATATGGGAAAATGACATGTTCAACTGTTAAGACTGTTACCAATACTAAGATTGTTTGGAACAATATAGACAGAAGGTTATGTTTGAGTTGATATGATGGGATGACCTTAAAAATAAAATTAAGTTGGGAGAGGTAAATTGAGTCAATTATCTCATAAAAAAGAGGAGTGAATGGAAGAAGTGTTACAGTGTAATGGAAAAAGGGATGGGTAGTGAGTAGATCAGGAAACTTATTCTCTTCATAACTGTGTTAAGGAGGGACTAATATATACATTCGGTAAAGTATAAAAGTTTTCTCAACTTACAGAGAAATAGTAGTGTAAGTGGATAGGATAAGGGAGGGACTGTTAGAATTATGTACAAATTAAGGAGGCAGTAGTCAGAAGTATATTGGTCTAAAAAGGAATAGGGCAAAAATAGAGAGAAGGATAAACAGTGTGGAAAAATAGGGTGGAGGGAAATACCTGACTAGCAATTATAAATTTGAAAGTGAATGGGATTAACTCACCCCTAAAATGGAAATGGATAGCAGAATGGATCAAAAATCAATACCCAAAATTGTGTAGTTTACAAGAAACATGTTTAAATATGAAAAACACACATAGAGGGAAAAATAAAGGGCTGGAGTAGAATTTATTATGCTTCAGCTGATTAAAAAAAAAACAGTGGTAATAATCATGAACTCAGACCAAGTTAAAACTAAAATAGATTTAATTAAGAAAGATAAATAGAAAAATTACATTATTTTAAAATGTACCATGGATAATGAAGTAACACTAAGAGTAAACATACATGCACCAAATGATGCAGCATCCAAATTTTTAAAGTAAAACATAAATGAATTGGAAGTAGAAATATTTAGCAAAATTATAATAGTGGGGCACTTCAACCTTCCATTCTCAGAAATAGAGAAATCTAACAAAAATAAATAAGAAAGAAGTCAAGGAGATGAATATAATATTAGATAAACTAGATATGATAGACTCTGGAGAGAACATGACATCTTCATAAAAATAGACCTTATATTAGTGCATAAAAACTTTATAATTAAATGCTGAAAAGTAGAAATATTAAATGCATCCTTTTAAGGTCATAATTCAATAACAATTACTTTAATAAAGGACCATGGAAACACAGGTTAAAATTAAGTGGAGACTAAATTATCTAAACTTAAAGAATGAGTTAAATAACAAGTCATAGAAACAATAAATAATTTAAATTAAGGTAGTGATAAAATGAAACAACACACCAAAACTTATGGGATACAACAAAAACAGTATCAGATGAAAATTTATGTCTCTGGTGCTTACATCAATAACATAGAGATAGTTCAGATCATTGAATTGGGTGTGCAATTACAAAGAAGTTAGAAAAAGAAAAAAATTTCCCCAAATAAACATCAGCTTGCAAATCCTAAAAATTACAAATGAGATTAATAAAACTGGATGTAAGAAATTAATAATTAATAAAATAATGGTATTAAAATAATTAATGTAATATAATTAAAATGATAAATAATTAATAAAATTAAATGTAAGAAAACCATTGAATTGATACATAAAATTAGGAGTTAGTTTTATGAAACAATAAATAAACCATTGGTTAATATTACTCAAAAAAATTGAGAAGAAAGTCAAATCACTACTATAAAAAAAAGAAAAGAATGAATATAACATTAATGAAGATGATATTGAAGGATTTATTAGGACTTATTTTGCCCAATTATATCCCAATTCATTGAACAATTTGAGTGAAAAGGAAGAATACTTTATATCTATCTATATCTGTCTAATTGTATCTAATTATATATATATATATATAATTATATATATGTATATATAAAATTATATATGATTATAATCAACAGTCAACCAAGAGAATGTTGAATACAGTAACAGCAATATTATTTGAAGAGTAACTGCAAATGACAAAGCTATTCTGAACAATATGAATATTTAAATTATCTACAAAGGACTTTTGAGGGAAGATGCTATCCACCTCCAGAGAAAGAACTGATATATGAAAGTATGTATGATATAGTTTCACATACCTATCTGTGCCAAAAATTGGCCTTCTCTATTACAAGATTGCCAGAGAGGGAAGTAAGGTGATGGCTCAGAACTCAAAATGTAACAAAAAAATAAACATTTAAAAATGATTAGAATTGTGCTCACTTCATTTTGCATCAACTCATGTAAGCTTTCTAAGGCTTTTCTAAAAACATCCTGGTGGCCATTTCTTATAGCATAGTAGAATTCCATCACAATTACAGAACACAACTTCTCCAGCCATTCCCTGACTGATGGGCATCTCTTCAATGTCTAATTGAGAACAAAAAGAGCAGCTATAAATATTTTTGTGTAAATAAGTCCTTTTCCTTGTTTTATCTTTACAGTATACAAGGAGGGAATTGTATTGCTGGGTCACATGGTATGCATAGTTTTATAGCCCTTTGGGCAGAGTTCCAATTTTTTCTCTAGTTTGGTTGAATCAGTTCACAACTCCACCGATAATACATTTGTGTCCCAATTTTCCCTCATCACCTAAATATTAGTCATTTTCCTTTCCTGTCATATTAGCCAATATGATAGCTTTAAGGTGGCACATCAAAGTTGTTTTAATTTACATTTCTCCAACCAATAGTGATTTAGAATATTTTTATTTATGTCTATGGATAGCTTTGATTTCTTCATCTGAAAACTGTCTGTTCCTATCCTTTGACTATTTATCAATTGGGAAATAACTTACATTCTTATAAACTTGATTGAGTTCTTCATATAATTGAGAAAGGAGACCTTTATCAGTGAAACTTGCTGTAATTTTATCCTCCCCCCCCAGTATTCTGCTTTCCTACTAATCTTGGCTGCATTGTTTTTATTTGTTTAAAACCTTCTTTTCACTTTACATAATTAAAATTTTCAATTTTTATATCATGTAATACTCTCTTTTGTTTGATTATAAATTATTTCTTTATTCATAGATCTGATTCAAAAACTACTCTATGCTCCTCTAATTTGTCTATTTCCCTTCATCTTACTTTTTTCTTTCTATTTTTTCTTCTCTCTCTCTTTCTATCCTGTCTGAGCACAGATTTTCCTGCTTTGTCCTCTTTTCTATTAGTCCTCTTTCTATTACTCATTTCTCATCCTATTTTAATGTAGTGTGAGATAGATTTACAAATGAGTGTGTGTTATTCCTTCAAGCTAATTCCAATGAGATTGAGGTTCAAATGGTGCTCATCACTCTCATCTTCCCCTGAACTGTAAAAACTCTTTTGTGTGAGATATTTTACTCTAGTATACCTCTTCATTTCCTCTTATCATAGTCCAACACTCTTTCTTATCTCTTATTTTTTTAATCACATCATACTCAACTCATACATGCATTGTCTATATATACATCCATGAATTGGAATGTAAACAGTTTAACCTTATTGAATTCTTTATGTTTTCTCCTTTCTGTTTGCCTTTTTTTCCATCTTAATTCTTCTATTTGAAAATCAAAATTTCTGTTCAGCCCTACTATTTTTATCAGGAATGCTTAAAAGTTCTCTATTTCATTGAATATCCATTTTACCCACTGAAGGATTATGTTCAAATTTGCTAGATAGGTGATTCTTGGTTTTAATCCTAGGTCCTTTGCATTCCAAGACCTCAGATCCTTTAATATAGAAAGTTTTAAATACTGTGTAATCATGACTGTTTGTGGTGTTTTCTCCTTGACCTAGAACCTCTGGAATTTGTTATTATGTTCCTGGGAGTTTTCATTTTGGGACTTTTTTTCTGGAGATGATTGGTAGATTCTTTGAATTTCTCAACTTTTGTCAGCTCTATAAGGCACTTTTACAAAAATTGACCATGTATATAAAAATTTCAAAGCCAAATGCAGAAAAATTGAGATATTAAATGAATCAATTTTAGGCAATAATGCAAAAAATTGCATTCAATATATGGTTGTGGAAACATATTAAAACTTCATTGGAAACTAAATAATCTAGTCCTAAAGAATGAGTAGGTCAAATAGTAAATCATACAAGCAATCAATAACTTTATTAAAGAGAATGACAACAAGGAGACAACATACAAAAATTTGTGGGATGCAGACAAAGCAGTATTTGGAGAAAATTTATATCTTAATTCTTATATCAATAAAATGAAAAAGAGTAGATCAATGAATTGGACTTTCTATTAAAAATAGAAAAAAAGAATAAATTAAAAATTCCCAATTCAACCACAAATTGGAAGTCTTCTAAATCAAAAGAGAAATTAAAAAAAAGAAACCCATTTATATAAGAGAAAAGCAACCTAGGAGCTGGTTTTATGATAAAATCAATAAAATAGATACACTGTTGTTTACTTTGTTTAAAAAAGAAGAAAATGTAATGACCAGTATAAAAAAATGCTTACATGAATAAAATAGAAAAAAGTTCATCACTGCTGGGAAAACTGGAAAACAGTATGGCGGAAACTAGGCTTAGATCAAAATCTCACACCATATACCAAAATAAAGTCAAAATGGGTTCATGATTTGGATATAAAGACTGATACTGTAAGCAAACTGGGAGAGCAAGGAATAGTTTGCCTATCAGATTATGGAGAACAGAAGAATTTATGACCAAACAGCATATAAGGAACATTAAAAAATACAAAATGGATAACTTTGATTACATAAAATTGAAAAGTTTTTGCATAAACAAAGCCAATGCAACCAAGATTAGAAGGAAAGTAGAATACTGGGAAAGAATTTTTACAATCAGTGTCTCTGATAAGGGCCTCATTTCTAAAATATATAGAGAATTAAGTAAAATTTATGAGAATACAAGTCATTCCCCAATTGATAAATGGTCAAAAGATATGAACAGGCAGTTCTCAGATGAAGAAATTAAAGCCATCTATAGTCATATGAAAAAATGCTTTAAATCACTGTTGATTAGAGAAATACAGATCAAAACAATTCTGAGGTACCACATCATACCTATCAGATTGGCCAACATGACAAAAGAGGAAAATGATAAATGTTGGAGAAGATGTGGGAAAATTGGGACACTAGTGCATTGCTGGTGGAGTTGTGAAATGATCCAGCTATTTTGGAGAGCAATTTGGAACTATACCCAAAGGGCTATAAAAATGTGCATACCCTTTAACCCAGCAATAACACTGTTAGGGTTATATCCCAGAGAGATCATACAAATGGGAAAAGGACCCATATGTACAAAAATATTTATAGCAGGGTTTGTTTTTGTTTTTTTTTTTTTTGTTTTTTTTTGTGGTGGCCAAGAATTGGAAATTGAGAGAGTGCCCATCAATTGGGGAATGACTGAACAAGTTGTGGTATATGAATATAATGGAAACTATTGTCCTATAAGAAATTATGAACTGGCTGACTTCAGAAAAACCTGGAAAGACTTGTATGTTCTGATACTGAGTGAAGTGAGCAGAACCTAGAGAACATTGTACACAGTAACAGCCATGTTGTGTGATGACTACTTTGGATAGACTCAACCTTTCTCAGAAATACAAGGATCTAAGACATCTCCTAAGGCCTCATGTTGAAAATACTATCTGCATACAGAGAAAGAACTGTGGATTTTGAATTCAGATTGAAGCATATTATTTGCTATTTTTTTCTTCTGTTGTGTTTCATTTCCTCTATCTGGTGCTTCCTCCTATTAGCTCTAATTCTTATTTACAACATCACTAATGTGAAAATATGTTTAATAGGAATGTATATGTATAGCCTAT
Organism: Vombatus ursinus; assembly: GCF_900497805.2. Lineage (NCBI taxonomy): Eukaryota > Metazoa > Chordata > Mammalia > Diprotodontia > Vombatidae > Vombatus > Vombatus ursinus. The sequence goes on from NW_020954642.1 coordinate 12,744,812, forward strand.
ATCAGATTGCATGCTGTCTTGGGGAGGGAGGTGGGAAGGGGGGGGAGAAAAATTTAAAACTCAAAAGCTTATGGAAGTGATTTTTGATAATTCAAGATTAATCAATTAACATTTAAAAAAAGAAGAAAAAATGAAGAGGATAAATGTTCCACTGATGAAAATTAAAATATAATTTTAATACTATATTATATAATAAAATAGGAATTATTTTCCTTAATTCTACGTTGATAAATCTGACAATCTAGGTGAAATTGATGTTTATTTCCTAAAATATATATTGTACATATTAAAAGAGTAAGTGAAATACTTAAATAACTCTATCTTAGAAAAAAAAATTGAAGAAGCCATAGATGAGCTCCCTAAGAAAAAATCCCCAAGACCAACTCTATTAGTTACTGAATTTTATGAAACATGCAAAGAACAATTAGTTCCAGTAGTATTTAAACTATTTTAAAAAATAGAGTAAGGATTTCCACCCAATTCCTTTTTATGACACAAATATGATTATTATGCCTAAACCAGAAAGAACAAAAAACATAGAAAGAAAACTATAGACCAGTTTAACTAGTGAATATTGATTCAAAAATTTTAAATGAAATACTAGCAAAGGTATTAAAGCAAAACATTACAAAGATTATATTCTATGATCAGGTGGAATTTATACCAGAAAGACAGCACTAGTTTAACAATCAGCATAATTGACCATATCAATAACAACACCAACCAAAATCATATAATTTTCTCAATAGATAAAAAAATAAAACTTTTGACAATATACAACACTATACACAGTATTAAAGGACTATAGTAATCTAGTGTTTAATAAAAGCAAAGATCGAAGCTTTGGGGATAAGAATTCACTATTTGACAAATTTTCTGGGAAAACTGGGAAGCAGTTTGGCAGAAACTAGGTTTAGACTAACATCTTACAACATATACCAAGGTAAGATCTAAAATGCTTACATGATTTAGGCATAAAGGTTGATATTATAAGCAAATAAGGGACCATGGGAATTTTTTACCTTACATCTAGGGATGGTGGAAGAATTTATGACTAAACAAGAGATAGACAATATTATATGATATAAAATGGATGATTTGGATTACATTAAATTTAAAAGATTTTACACAAACAAAACCTGCCAACATTAGAAAGCAAGCAGGAAACTGGCAGGGAGATAGAAGAATTATAGCAATTTTTTTTCTTCTGGTAAAGCCTTCATTTTTCATAAATATAGAAAGCTGAGTAAAATTCATAAAATAACAAAACAGTAAAACAATAGGAGTCATTCCCAAATTGATAAATAGTGAAAGGATGTGAACAGGTAGCTTTCAGTGTCTATGGTCATATGAAAAATAAAATGCTCTAAATCACTACTGATTAGAGAAATGCAAATTTAAACAATTCTGACACCTATCATCTATCAGAAAAGGAAAAAAAATAATAAATTTTGGAGGGGACATGGAAAAATTGGGACACTAATGTATTGTTGATGGAGTAGTGAACTGATTCAACTATCCTGGAGAACAATTTGGAACTATGCCCAAAAGGACATATTCTTTGATCTAGTACTACCACTCTTAGGTCTGTGTCCTAAAGAAATCTAAAACAGGGAAAAATGACCCACTTTATAGTAGTTTTTTTTTGTGGTGGCAAAAAAATGGGAATTGAGGGGATGTCAATCAATTTGGGAATGTCTGAACAAGTTGTGGTATATAAATACAATGGAATACTATTGTGCTATAAGAAATCACAAGCAGACAAATTTCAGAAAAAAAAACTGGAAAGACTTACATGAACTGATGTAAGGTGAAGTGAGTAGAACCAAAAAAAAACATTTTATAGAGTAACAGCAATGCTGTATGATGATCAACTCTGAATGACTAAGCTCTTTGATCAATACAATGTTTTAAGACAATTGCAAAAGATTTAGGATAAAAAACAAAACAAAACAAAACAAAACAAAACAAAACAAAACAAAATCATCCTCCAAAGTAGGGGAAAAAAAACTGATGTTTTCTAAATGCAGATTGAAACACTTTCTTTCTTTCTTTCACATGGTTGACATGGAAATATGTTTTGCATGATTTTACATGTATAAGTGATATCACAATTTTTCTTTTGCAATGGGTATTAAAAGGGTGGGGTCAAAAAAGAGAATTCAGAACTTTTTTTAAAATAAATATTAAAAATAAATTAATAATATTTTAAAAGACCCATTAAGAGCTGGTTCCATCAAACCTCTGCTATTCTTCCTTGAAAAGTAATTAGATAATGTAGAAGATTTAAGATTTTTGAATAACCCAAAATGTACAGCAATGAAAAGACATTAGGACGTAGAGTGTTAGAACTTCACTAATAGAAGAAAAGAGCTGAAAAGTCTCTTAGGATGTAGTGAAATTTGTGGCTATTAGGGGTAAAGTGACTTTAGAGATTAACTGGAACAAAATTCCTCTTTGTGCCAATGAAGAAACTGAAATACAGACAGGGGAAGCAATTTTCCTGAAGTCATATACCTAGTAAGTGAATGATCCAGGCCCAGAATCAAGGTCTTCTGGCACACAGTTTAGTCATCTTTCCAATCATATCACAATGCCTTTGTAGTCCAACTACATGAAAGCAATATGGCTTCAGCTTATTTTATTGATTGTGAATTTCATGTAAATGAGCAAGGAAACTCATAGGAAACAGATGCTATGAGCAATGCCTAAGAATATCAGAACAGAGACTCTATTTTCAGCCAACTAAATTGGGGGGGATGATAATTTTTATAAGTTTTTTACAATTTGAGAAATGGTGTGATAATGAAGATAGACAGGAAAGACAGCTCTTAGAGTTTCACAGGATCTCAGAGTTAAAACGTTCATCTAATATGTTGAGAAACAGCATGTGGATCCTCTTGACATCATTACTGACAAATGGTGATATAGTCTTGGCTTTAGGGAAAAACTGTCCTTTCAAAGGCAATCTTATCCATTTTAAAATAATTGTAACTGCTAGGATGTTTTCCCATCTCTTGAGCCTGTCTTCCTCTTCTGAAACATCCACTAATTTTTCCAGTTCTGACCTCTGGTGACAAGTAGATGTAATCCAATCCCCCTTTCAGATGACACTCATAAAATATTGGATCACTCCTGCTCCTTTCCCCCTAAGCTTGGGGTTCGCATGAATTGTCTTTTATCTTGGGGGCTGACCCCAAGGAGGTCCTTATTTTTCCTTGTCTATTCATGTCCCAACTGCAAAGATTTTGGTAAGACCTCTACAGTAAAACTTAGGTTTGACTAATGTGCTTAAATGGAAACCTAAAGGAAAGCAGGGAACCAAGCAATAAAAGTTAAGAAATATGCACCTCAGTTTATGATTCTCCCAAATATAGGACACCAAACAGAAGAATTATTGGTGTGGTATCAGTAAAACAAAGTCCCACATCCTATAATCTGTTCAAATTGATTTGGAGAATTCTTATATCGAACATGGGTTCTCTTATTAATCTCCCACTACACTTCAAAACAACTATTGTCATCAAGCTCTTATCCCTTGACATCATTTGAATTATCCAAATATTTCCCCCAAGAAGAAGCAGAATAATTTTCCAATATGAATTCAATTTCATCTGGGGAGGAATTGTGTTTAGTGGAAAAAGTATTGAATTTTATCACAAGCCTTTGGTTTGAATCCAGTTCACTCTGTGGTATGGTGAACCTTGTGTGAAACATTTCATTTCCTGGAGGCTCAGTTTCTCCATATGTAAATATAAAGAATTGGAACAGACAATCTCTAAAGTTTTTCCAACTCTAAATATTTTTCATCTCACAAGTCACTTAGGATTGAACAGATATAGTTTAAGAAAGGACATGGAATTCTTTTAAGAAAAAGAGCAACTAAGTTGTTTTTCTCCCCCTGAAATCTAGATATACCCATTCAACTATTTCCCCACAAGACACAACCTCAAAATTAAATCATTGTGACTTTTGATGTGGTCTGAATGTGTTTGCCTTCAGTTCTGTCAGGAGATGACTAAGGGTGTCTGACACCAAGTGAGCAAAAACTCCCTGAATTCTTCTAGGCAATGTGTGGCCTTTCAAGTGGTGAAAGGTAAACTGCCAATATGACTTGTCAAGGTGAATGATTCTTCAGTCCTTTCTACTGTTCATTTATTTTCCATAAATGTGGCTTTCTTTCTGCCATTTGTCTCACCATTTCCCTTTCCCCAATTCCAGAATACCACTTATGGAAGGGAAATCATAGAGAGAAAAACAATTGATCAGATAAAGAAAGCTGACACACTAACAATGTTCAAAAAAACTGGAATTTCATTAGTGTGGGAGTCCTTCTACCTCCAGGAATACAGCTCATAACTGCTTCATGCCTTTTTATGTGAAGAGTTGTGCTAGGAAAATTAAAAAAAAAATGATTAAAAATGATTCCCAAGAGATCAATCTTTTTGTAATGGGTATATCTAAACTTACTTGGATTTCCTCTCAGAAAAGATTCTCGGCTCCAGTTCATGACTGAGACCTTGCTTTGTATATCTGACAATGGTAAGTTTTATTTACTTTGCCTTCAAGGAATATGCATTAACCTTGTGTTATTATTTTAGGCATTAGAAGAGGTCTTTAATGCAAGAAATGAATAGGAGGTCATATTTATATAACAAATTATTGTTTGCAAAGCTCTTCTCTCTTATAAAACAAACAAAAATCTATGCAAAGTCAAATTTCCATCTGAATGATAATTGAAGTGAGATCCAAAAAGAAAGTCTACAAGGCCAAAGAACTAGGATATTTCAGAGCTAAAATTTAAAACCTGGTATTCTGAGTCCTTGTTCCATGATGTTAGCAGAACATCATATTGTCTCCTTATGGAAGGTAAAGTATTATTTTAAATTTAATGACTCAATTAAGATAAGTGGAAGTTCACTAAATTTCAAATCACATTTAATTATAGACAGATATTTTTCTTTACCTATTGAAATACATTCATTCATTTTCTTAGAGAGTAAGTCTGGTGTCATGGAAAAAGCTGTGTACTAATAAATAGGCCTAGATAGTATTCTAGGCCATAACAGATTTAGTAATAGAAAATGCTTAAAGATAATCTGATAAAACACCCTATTTATAAAGATGAAGAAACTGAGACTGAAAATGAGTAAGTGAATTTCTCAAGGTCCCACAGATAGCCATAGGAAGCCATTTATTTCCTTCTTTTTTGACTTTAGGCAAATCAATTCTTTTTTTCATATTCCCCATGGGTAAAATGAGGGTCTTAAGCTAGTTCTTTAACGTCTCTTCTAGCTCTAGAATAATGATGTTCTTAAGAAAATTATTTCCAAGCCATTAAACACAATATAACTGCAATGTTGGTGGTAGTTTTGGTTTTGAGAAGCATTCTTGAGACAGAATCAAAAGAATTTAAGAAAATCCTTGGCTCTGTCGCTTATTAGCTGTATAAATAAACTACCTTCTTTGCAGCAGTATGTTGGAGCAAACTTAAATTAGCTCATGAGAGCTGATTGTTAAATTTTCAATGTAAATATTTATACCTAAGAAATCAGGAAACACTACAAATTTGGGCTTAATTTATTCTTTTATAAATTGTTTAGATTTAAGAAAGTCATAGAGAAAATGTTAAACATGCAAATTAAGCTTACAATTCTGTCATACATGCATTTCAAAGAGATTCATCTGTTTAATATTTACCAATACACCACTGCCTTTATTATTCTTATCAGTTAAATGAAGATAATAATTCTTGCAGTCTTTACTCACAGGTTTAATAGGATTGAAGAGGTGTAAGGAACTTTAGAGATAATTAACTGTATGAACTTTATTTTGTAGATTAAAAAAAACCCTGTAGACTAAAGATGGGAACAGTTTCAGTTAGTCAGTCAACAAACATTTATTAAGTTCCTCCGATACTGATAAACTTCTCTGGGCAACCAAATTTTGACATAATTTTCCATAAGCCCTCATGACTGGTCATATCTAAGGCCTTAGTCAGATCAATTAATATTCTCTACAGACTTCTGTGCTGTTCCTGGCATTATTCCTGGAGTTGTTGAACAACAAACTGTATATCAACCACTTTTTCTGAAGGGACTTTGGCTCTCAGGTAGATGACCATCTCCCAAGTGAAGGATTAGCTTATTAAGGAGGATTCTGGCAAGAATCTTGCCAGAGATGACTAAGAGACCCAAAGAAGTTTATCAGTATTGCATGCCAATTTCACAAAGGCATGCTTGTCCAGGCTCTGGATAATGGACTATGCTCTTGTGCTTTCTCAGTCACGAATGGAGTGAAGCAAGGTTCTGTGCTCTGTCCCATGTTTTTTGGCATTATATTTTCAGCAGTGTTGTCAGATGCCTTCAATGTGGATGAAAATGGCATCAAGGTCAGCTACTGCTCTGATGGTAAATTAACTTGAAAAGGCTATAAGTCAAGATTAAAGTGGATGGATAGTGACTAATATGGAAATATTTCTTACATGATAGCACATGTATAAACTATATCAAACTGCATACAATTTTCAGAAGAGGGGAAGGTAGAGAGAAAAGGAGAAAAGTTCAGAACTCAAAATCCTGTAATAATTAAAGCTAAAAATTTCCTTGACATATAACTGGAAAAATACTATTAAACTTTATTAAATTAAATTAAATAAATAAAGTAGAGTGAGAATTGGTGCATGCTTTGTTGTTCACAGATGTTTATGCACTTAGTGAAGCCTCTGAAGCTAAGATGCAACAAAGTATGAATCAATTCTCTCCTACTTATGGTAATTTTGGCCTAACAATTAACAACAAGAAAACACAGGTGCTCCATCAACCAGCACCAATCCATCCATATGTGGAACCATCAGTTACAGCAAAAGGAGAAATTTTGAAGACTGTGGATAAGTTCACTTACCTTAGCAGTATACTTTTTAGGGAGGTACTCATTGATAATGAAGTTAACACACACATTATCAGAGATAGCTCGTTGTTTGGGATGCTCCAAAGGAAAGTGTGAAAGGGAAGAGGTATTAGACTGACTACCAAATTCAAGGTCTACAGAACTATGCCTGTGAAACCTGGATAGTAACACCATGACAAGAAACTGAATCACTTCCATTTTGAAATGTCTTAAGAAGATTCTGAAGATCACCTATGAAGATAAACTACCAGACACTGAGGTCCTTTCTTGAACTGAATTGCTAAGCATTCAAACTGTACTGCAGAGAGTATGACTAATGGACTTGCCATGTAGTTTGAATGCCAAGAAATATTATTTTATGGATAACTCATGTAAGGCAATCACTCACATGGTGATCAGAAGAAGTGATACAAGCACACTCTCAAGGTTTCTTTGAAGAACTTTGGAATTGATTGCATGACATGGAAGATGCTTACAAAAGATTCCCTATCATGCTATACTTGCATCAAAGAAGGCTCTATGTTTCATGAGCAAAACATAACTGAAGCAGTTCAAAAGAAATGTGAGATATGCAAATTTAGAAAATTCACCCCAAATGTTAACATGGACTATTTGTGCCCAATCTGTGGTAGAGCATTTTGAGTTCATATTTGTCTGATTAGCCACAGTCAGATACATTTTAACTTGACTCTAACATCATAGTGATATTATTTTGGTTCCTTTTGAGAACAAGGGACAACACCATTGAGTACCTATTTTGTGATAGATACTGTGCCAAGTGTTGGGTATATATAGATACAAGACAAACCTTTCTCTTAAGGACTTCACAATCTAATGATAGAGACAACATGTAAATAATTATGTTAAAACAAGATACATACAAGATAAATTGGAAATAATTGATAAATGGCAAATACTATAATTAAGAGGTACCAGGAGAGGATTTCTAAAGAAAGTATTAATTTGTCAGGGACTTGAAAGAAGTCAATGAAGGCAGCATCAGAGTTGAGGCAGGGAGTACATTTTAGAGTCTAGACATAAGGAAAAGCTAGTGAAAATTCTGGGACTCAGGAGATGAGTCTTTTTTCTAGGAATATCACAGAATATGTGGATGGGGAGTACACATATAAAATTATAAGTTTTCTGTTTTTGTTTTTTTTTTAATGTGAGGCAATTGGGGTTAAATGACTTGTCCAGAGTCACACAGATAGTGAGTGTTATATATATGAGGTCAGATTTGAACTCAGGTCCCTCCGACTCCAGGGCTGGTGCTCTATCCACTGCACCACCTAGCTGCCCCTAAAATCACATGTTTTAAGAAGACTGGAATCTGGTGGGAGGAGGGCAAGTTATGAAACATTTTGAACTCAAACCAGAGGATTTTATTCTTTCTGGAAGTGACAGGGAATCACAGAGTTTACTGAATAGGAGAGTAACATAGGTAAGCTTTCTCTTTAGAAAAAAAAATCACTTATGCAACTGAGTGGAAAATGAACTTGAGTGGGGAGAGACTTTGGGCAAGCAGACTATTGAAATAGTCCCACTGTCAGGTGATGAGGACCTATATCAAAGTGGTGGCAATATCAGAGGACAGAAGTGGATAAATATGAGAGATATTACAAAGGCAAAATCAACAGTCTTTGACAAAAAAATGGGTATGAAAGACAAGACAGTGAGGAGTCAAGCTTACATCTAGACCCTTAGTGACTAGGACTAGTGCCAACAACTGTTATAGCAAAGTTTGGAAATGAAGAGAATTTTAAGAGAAAAGATAATAAGTTTAGGTTTGGGAATGTTTAGCTTAAGATTTCTACAGAACATTCAGTTTGAGATGTATAATGACAGTTGGAGATGTAAAACTAAAGCTCAGCATAGAGGTTAGGATAGGAAAAGTAGGCAAAGTCAAGATGGCAGATTAGGAGCAGCCACCCAACTGATCTCTCTAAATATTTGTTTCCAAACACCATAAATTCAAACTAAGAGAGCCATGACCACACCTATCTTAGGATCACACCACCTTGGAAGTACCAAAAACTTGTAGAACTTCATAACTAGCTTTGAAAATTGCATTATAAAAAACTATGAAGCTTGGGATAATGCCTCCCCACCTCCAAGTTAGCAGGGCACAACTTTAACATAAAGTTCAAAGTAAAAGAAATAGTTTATGAAAATGAGAAAACAACAAAAAATTTGACCATAAAAAGGCACCATGGTGGCAGAAAAGACTAAAATATAAGTTTAAAAAACAGCAATGTGAAAACAACTAAAAAGACTCAAATAAAAAATGCTAATTTGACCCAAACTCAACATGAATTTCTAGAAGAGTTAAAGAAAGAAATGAGTGATATAGGAAAAATTAACAAAATAAGTGAGAGTGATGCAAGAAAATTATGAACAGAATTAACAGGTAAGCAAAAGAGGTATGTAAATACTGAAGAAAATAACACTTAAAAAAACAACAACAACAACAGAATTGAACAAATGGAAGAAGAGGCACAAACATCCACTGAGAAGAGTGCCTTAAAAAGCAGAATTGGCCAAATAGAAAAAAAAAAATTCAAAATTTCACTGAAGAACATTCCATAAAAATTAGAATCAGGTAAATGAAAGGTAACAACTCCTTGAGACATCAAGAAACAATAAAACAAAATCAAAAGAATGTTTAAAAATAGAAGATAATGTGAAATATCTCATCAGAAAACAACTGACTTGGGAAATAGATTGAGGAAAGATAATTTAAGAATTGTTAGACTACCTGAAAGCCATGACCAAAGAAAGAGTCTAGGCATCATATTTCCAGAAATTATTAAGGAAAATTCTCCCAATATCTTAGAAGCAGAGGATAAAATAGGAATTGAAAGAATATCCTGAAAACTCCCATGAATAGTATAGCTGAATTTCAGAACTCTTAGGTCAAACAGAATTGAGACAGTTAGAAAGAAACAGTTAAAATACCCTGGGGCCACAGCCATGATCACACAAAACTTAATGGCTTCCATGTTAATGGATTGGAGGACTTGGAATATGAAGTTCTGGAAGGCAAAGAAGCTAGGATTACAACCAAGCATAACCTATTCAGCAAGACCAAACCCAATTCTTTTCTTTTTGGGTGGGGGGAGGGGATAGATATTTAATGAAATAGAACACATTCAAAAATTCCTGATGAAAAGACCAGAACTCAATAGAAAGTTAGACATTCAAACGCAAGAATCAAAAGAAACATAAAAAGGTTAACATGAGAGAGTGATAATAAAGGACTCAATAAAGTTAAACTGATTGCATTCCTACATGGGAAAATGGTATGTGTGTCTCCTAAGAACTTTATCATTTTTAGGGCAGTTAAAATACATTTATATTGACAGAGGGCCTGGATGTTAGTCAGTTATATTCAGAATGATCTACCAAAACATGAAGAAGTAAGAAAGAGAGATGTACTGGGAGAAGGAAGACAAGAGAGGTAAGATGGGGGATTTTTTTCATAACTGTGCATGTGAGTAGGATAAGTTCATCATAAAACAGAAGCATATAGCACAATGGATTAAAAACCAGAATTAAATAATATTTTCTTTAAAAGAGAGACAGTTGAAACAGAATGACACACACAGTGTTAAAATAACAAAAATGCTGAAGCAGAATCTAATATATTCAGCTTTATTAAAAAAGTAGACAGGGGCAGCAATCATGATACCATATAAAGAAAAAGTGAAAAAGATACCTAAATTTAAAAAAAAGATAATCAAGGAAATTACATTATGCTGAAAGGTACCATAGATAATAAAGTAACACAAGACATACAGGAAGTTTCTCTGATAAAAACATCATTTCTCAAATGTATACTATGTATAGAACTGAGTCAAATTCATAAAAAAGAGCCTTTCCCCAATTGATATATGGTCAAAGAATATAAACAAACAATTTTCAGAAGAGAAAATCAAAGCTATTTATAATCATAAAAAACCCTCTTAATCACTATTGACAAGAAAATTTCAAATTAAAACAACTCTGTAGTATACCTCCCACTTATTAGAAATGACGATGCTAGAGGAAATGAGGGATACACAGGTATACTGATGAACTGCTAATGGAGTAGTGAACTAGTCTAACAATTCTGGAGAAAAATTTGGAACTATGGCCAAAAGGCTATAAAACTGTCCATATTACAATCCAGCAAAACCAATACTGCTTATGTTTCCCAAAGAGATCAAAGAAAAAGGAAAATATTCGAAATGAACAAAAACATTTCTAGCAACTCTTTTTTTTTGTTGCAGAGAAGTAGACATTAATGGTATGCTCATCAATTGAGGAATGGCAGAACAAGTTGTGGCATATGATTGTGGTAGAGTACTATTGTGTTATAAAAAATGATGAGGTAGGTGGTTTCAGGAAAAAAAAATATGGTAAGAGCTATATGTACTAATGCGAAATGGAGTGAGAAGAACAGGGAGATCACTACACATGTAACCAAAATGTAATGATGATCAACTGTGAAACACTTGGCTACTTAGAACAATACAATGATCTGAGATAATTACAAAGGACTCATGAAAAAAAATGCTATCCCCTGCCAGAGAGAGAATTGATGAACATGGAGTGTAAGTTGAAGTACAATTTTCTGTTTTTCTTGATTTAAAAAAAATGGCTAAGGAGATTTGTTTTGCATGATTTCATGTGTGTAAGTGATATATAGTTTGCCTTCTTAGTGGGTGGGGGTGTGGTGAGAGGGAGGAAGAGAGTTTGTAACCCAAAATTTCAAAAGAAATAATGTTAACAATAAATATATTTTTTAAAGAAAGAAATGAACTCAAGATTTGGAGTAAAAAGACCTGTGGTCACGATCAAGTTACTGTTTTGCCTCTTTCTTCCTATCTGCATAACTTCAGTAAGTCTTATCCCTTTGGATCTCAGTTTGCAACACAATCCCAGTTGTACACTGCTGGCCTGACTGCCTCATGTGGTTATTGTGAAGACCAAATGTTACAACATCTGGGGAAGGACTTTGTGACTATATAAAGTGCTATCGAATAATGAGCTATTGTTATTACTGGAATAGATTCTTAAGACAGGAGCAAAATTATCTATAGTTGGTTTGTCTGGTTTTTTTTAAATTTATTTTAATAGTAGAAGATTCTCACACTGTATACAGAAGGCATAAGACCTTGCAGAGTAGGCATTTAATAATTGTTCTCAAATTGAATAAGATAATTTTCATTCAATAAACATGCCTCTAGGATGACACCTCCATCAAAAAGCTGCTGGTCCCACAATGTAATAACTTCCCCCCAAGACCTCACATTGAATTCTGCTTTCCATTTTTCTATTACATTTCTCATAGAATGCCATGTATCATGTTCTCAATACTTGTTTCTATCCCTCACCAAGACAATAATCCATATTGTTATTTTCACCTACGTAAATTTTGTTTCAAGTACCTAGAAAAATACTCTGTATGCAGTAGATACACAGTATTGCTTGTGAAATTTAATTGTAGAGTATTAAATTGTTTTATCTGGAGTGAGGAGAATACATTAGATCCCCTAAAGTTCCTTTCAGTCCCTTTATTTATAAGCACCACTACTGAACCCCAATGACTAGGGAAGGTGTTTTTTTTGGTTTATTTTTTATTAATAGAGCCAGCTTTGAAATTGACAGTGAACAATGGAAGTAGGGATACAAATAATGTAAAGTTTAGGGATAAAGTCCAAATGAATTATATTAGACTTGGCAGGAAATGATAGATCTAAAAAAACAAAAAAAAATAAAGACCATAGATAAAATTAATAAATACGTAGAAGAAAACAAAGATATGTCCAAAGGGGTATGAATGCAGGACAATTTTGTTACTATTAAGTATATCTGCTATATTTTTAAATTATATGTGTTTGTGCATGCATATGTATGTATGTACATATGTAAGTATATGTATATGTATATGACTGGGTAAGTAGATTCCAGAATTATCAGAAGAGAGATGGTAATCAAATGCCTGGCAGCCAATGAAGGAGACCAACAAATGATACAGTATAGAAGAAGGCTCAGGATAGCGTCCTCCAGGACATCTATGACTAGAGGGCATGATCTGGATGAAGATCCAGTAAAAAACAAACAAAAAAAAAAACCAGAAAGATCACATAATAAGAAGGTGAATCAGGAGAGAATAACTTCAGCTGATCTCAGGTCACCCAAGAGGCCCCAGATGGAGTAAATGCATCAGTAATCATTACAACAGTAATAAATGGCTTGTATGTGGTACAAGTTTGCAAAACATTTTTACTAGCATTATTTACCTTTAACTAACAGAGAAGAACACAAGCTCTATATCCCTATCCACTGACTCCAAATCCAAAGTTGTTTGAAAGAGAGATTGAAAGAGAAAAAGAAAGACAGAGACAGAGAGACAGAAAGAAGAAAGGAGGGAGAGGGGGAGACAGAGAAACAGAAACAGAGAGAAATGGAGAGAAATTGAGGTGGGGAATGAGAAATACAAAGAAAGAGAGAAACAGAGAGAAAAAGGGAAAGAAAGAGAGAGGAGGCAGACACAGAAGAAGAGAGATAGAGAAACAGAGATACATATCATTGTTTTCTTTGGAATATCACATATTTTATTTTATTTCTTATGCTGACAAACATGTCCATGATACAGGAAACTTTGAGGAATAAAAAAACAAAATTACTTTAACCTAAGGAAACTTTCTCCCATTAGGTAATTCCATTTATTTCTTAAACTTTTTCAGGACATTCAAAATGAGACTGATCCACAACAAAGGAGAGAATGGCTTTTTGTTCAGTGCCTTGGTTTGATGTTGACACTCAGCAGGTCATCTTTGGGGCTGCATCTCACATGTGTATATTTTTTACGGTTAACTCATCAAGTAAATGCCAGTGTCTCTCAGCTTTTGTACATGTAGAAATTATATTGGAGTCTTTATTCATCTTTAGTATCTTCTATCATTCTCATGATAATATTCTGAGCAAGACAGGTTATGAATTATTAGCTCCATTTTTGTGATATCTAAATTAATTCTCAAAGAGTTAAAGTTACAGATTCTAGTTCCAAGGTCTGGTATCATGGCTACAAATAATGTACTCTTCACACCACATCACACTATAGAAGCCATGAATGTGTCTTTACCATGGATACTAACTGAAAATTTGGCAGGTTATTTTACCATGAAGTAATAAAGGTCTCCTAAAGGAAGACACAATTTAGCTGAATCCCAAGGAAGGATAAGTTTACCTTCTAAACTTTCTCAGCCTCTTCTTCCCTCTGAGTGTAGGCTGGAGGTTGGAGCACTACACTCTCTCCTAAGGTTTTCTTTATACAGAGCATGGAAGTGGGCTTTCCAGCTCACTCTCCATTTTCCCTCTGTAGCTCTGTTTGGTTTGAACTCCCAGGAACAAGGTGATCCTGTGAAGGGTATCTCCTGGTGTCACTGCCTCCCTTTTTCCAGATTTTTTTTTTGCATGTTGTCCTCAAGCATTAGATTGTAAGCTACTTGGGGGTAGAAAATGTCTTTCTTTTTCTTATTTGTATTCCCAATGCTTCACACAATGACTAGCACATAGTAAGCACTTAATATATTTTTTATTGAATTGAATTGTTTGACCATGGGATGGGGTCTTAATGAAAAGGTGGGGTTTGCAAAATTAAAAACAATGAGAAATGACTATTGGCCAGGTTTATACTCCATGAAGAGACTTTATAATAGGCCCCTGGATACAATAGAGCATAAGATCATGGCTTTTTAGTTGAAATGGCTCTCAAAGGCCATCTAACCCAGTCCTTCTTAAACTGTGGGTTGTGGCCCCATATGGGGCTGCAAAAATTCAGAAACAGTAATAGGTTTCTGAATGTGCAATGATCAAAAATTAATTAAAAATCAAATGTGTAGTGAACCCGAGATGTTTCTGATGACATTTGCCCATGTTGTTTCCCACAACATCACTGCAGCCTTGGTTCTCAACACAAAGCATGAGCAGTTTGCACTGTACATGCCCTCAGGCCATACAATGGGAATTAATGCTGTGGAAACATGAAAAGGGGTTGTGAATAGAAAAAAAAGTTTAAGAAGCTCTGATCTAGCCCAACACTAATTTTATAGATGTGAAAACTGAATCCCAAAGGGATCAATTGGTTTGTTTAGGCAGTAAATAGTATGGACAAGTTTTAAAACAAATTATTTTTAATCCAAATCCAACATTCTTCCCCTTAAACTGTGTTGTTTTTCATACTGATGTGTGCTTGCAGAACATTTATGAAGAGTTTATTCTAGGGTTCTATTTGAGAATAACTATTTTCCTTCTGAGGGACAGCCACATAGCTCAGTGTATAGAGTGCTGGGTCTGGAGTCCAAAAGGTATGAGGTCAAATACAACTTCATATGCTTACTAGATGTATAAAATTGGGCAAGTTGGCTCAGAATCTTACAATCTAGCCACAGGCTCAGATTCTTACAATCTAGCCACTGCTCAGATTACTTAAGAGTCAGCCCAATGCGATGGATGTTCGATAAACCTTGTCTTTGGCTGAAAGAAAAAAAATGGCCAAATCATTTATCCTCCATTTTCCTAGGTGGCACCTATGGGGTTCAGTGGATAGAGAGCTGGGCCTGGAATCTAGAAGACATGAGTTCAAATCTGGCTTAAGACATTTACTAGCTATGTGACCCTGGGCAAGTCACTTAACCTCTTTTTTGTCATAATCCACTAGAGAAGGAAATGGCAAACTACTCCAGTATCTTTAACAAGAAAAGTCCACGGACAGTACGGCCTATGAATTCAAGAAGAATTGGACACCACTGAACAATGAAAACAGCAATTTCTTCAGGGTTGGTGAATACACAAAATTGTAGCCATATTAAAGGTGTTATTCTGAGCTCTACTAATGAAGCTTATTATCCAAATTCATAAAAACAAAATCACAAGGGAAAGGTTAAAAAATGATTACCTCCTGTCTTTAGGTTTAATCACTGCTGAACTGCTCATCCTGGAATCCATGTTACTATTTGGAAATGTTCCCTGGTCTGTTTTCTAAAATGGCTTCTTCTCCTGGGCTTTTTGCCCTGAATGTGTCCTTGCCAGGAGGAATTAGGTAACTGGATGACATTTTCTTTACCTGTGTATTCTGCCAAATCTCTAATACACTGCTAGCATTCTGTCCCTATAGAGTACAGTGTACTTTATAAGAATACACACTAATATGTAAAGAAGTTACACAATATTGACTAGAGAAATGATTCCCTTTATTATCTCTCAATTTTAATTATGGGACTCAGGGATATCTTCTTTTCACTTCCAAAATATTTCCCTCACCCATAAATAAACTTTTTGGGAGGTTATTTTAGAACACAGAGAAAGGTGCCATGGAAAGCATCAAGTTCTAGGATCAGGAGAGCACATATTGAAATATGGAAAAGGCCTCCAAAACACTCATGGAGAAACTGTGGCATAAGGATGGGAAATGACTTGCCAATTTCATAGCTTTTAAATGCCTAAATGAGAGTTTAGAGTCCCTCACTTCAATGTTTAATGCATGATGTTGCACTTTGTTGACTTTCCTCAAACACCTAGCGAGAAGGTGCTGATCAAAAGTGGCTCGTAGGTCAAAGTTTTGCATTTTTCAGGGAGGCTGCATTCTTCCTGTCTGCCTTTCTATCATACTGGTCAGGCACAATTGATTATTGCCTCTTTGTCTTAGCTCTACTGAAGTCAAACATACTTCTGTTCCCCAAAATGAAAGTGAAACATCACTCACAATTTTGCATGGTGTAGTTCAAACAGTGTCTCATAATATCCTGAATGGGATGAATAGGTGGAAATAGAAGAATGACTCCGAAATCAGAGGAATTATACTTGAATCCTGCCTCTGGCATTTTCCAACTGTGTGATATTGGACAAATTACATAACTTCTTTTTTTGTATTTTTTTTTCTTTTTTTTATTAATAAATTTATTTATTTTTAGTTTTCAACATTTACTTCCACAAGATTTTGAGTTCCAAATTTTCACCCCATCTTGCCGCTCCCCTAACTCCAAGATGGCATGCATTCTGAATACCCCTTCCCCTAGTCTGCCTTCCCTTATATATCTCCCCCCCTTGTATTATCCCCTTCCCCTTCTATTTTCCTGTAGGACAGGATAGGTTTCTGTACCCCATTTCCTGTAGTTCTTATTTCCCACTTGCATGTGAAAACATTTTTTAAACATCTGTTTTTAAAACTTTGGGTTCCAAATTTTCTCCCTTCCTCCCTCCCCACCAACCCTCATTGAAAAGACAGGCAACTCAATGTGTTATACATGTGCAGTTATGCAAAACATTTCCATAGTAGACATGCTATGAAAAACTAACTTTATTTCCTTTAACCCTATCCTGCCCTCCCCCATTTATTCTATTCTTTCTTTTCACCATGTCCCTCCTCAGAAGTATTTGCTTCTGATTACCCCTTTTCCCAATCTGCCCTCCTCTCTATCATCCCCCTACTCTCTTGTCCCCTTTTCCTCCTATTTTCCTGAAGGGTAAGACAAATTTCCATACCCAATTGAGTGTGCAGGTTATTCCCTCCTTAAGTCAAATCCTATGAGAATAAGATTCACTCATCCCCTCTCACCTTCTCCTGTTTCCCCTCCACTGTAAGAACCTTTTCTTTTCTGTTGTTTGTGAGATAATTTACCCCATTCTTCCTCTCCCTTTCTCCTTCTCCTTGTATAATCCTCTATCACCCCTTAATTTTATTCTCCAGATATGATGCCTTCATTGTTAACTTACCCTGTGCCCTCTATCTATCTATCTATCTATCTATCTATCTATCTATCTATCTATCTATCTATCTATCTACATACATACAATTTTTTCCCTCCAACTACTCTAATACTGACAAAAGTCTCATGAGTTACAATTATCATCTTTCCATGCAGGAATGTAAACAGTTCAACATTAATAAATCTCTTATGATTTCTCTTTCCTGTTTACCTCTTCATGTTCCACTTGAGTCTTGTATTGGAAAGTCAAATTTTCTATTCAGCCCTGCTCTTCTCATCAAGAATGCCTGAAAGTCCTCTATTTGACTGAATGATAATTTTTTCCCCTGAAGGATTATACTCAGTTTTGTTGGGTAGGTGACTCTTGGTTGTAATCTTATCTCTTTTGCCCTCCAGAATATTATATTCCATGCCCTGCAGTCCCTTAATGTAGAAGCTGTTAAATCTTGTGTTATCCTGATTGTGTTTCCACAATACTTGAATTGTTTCTTTCTGGCTGCTTACAATATTTTCTCTTTAACCTGGGAACTCTGGAATTTGGCTACAATTTTCCTAGGAATTTTCCTTTGTGGATCTCTTTCAGGAGGAGATAGGTGGATTCTTTCCATTTCTATTTTGCTTTCTGGTTCTAAAATATCAGGGCAGTTTTCCTTGATAATTTCTTGAAAGATGATGTCTAGGCTCTTTTTTTGATCATGGCTTTGAGGTAGTCCAATAATTTTTAAATTCTATGTCCTGGATCTATTTTCCAGGTCAGTTGTTTTTCCAATGAGATATTTCACACTGTTTTCTAATTTTCCATTCTTTTGGATTTGTTTTATAGTGTCTTGATTTCTCATAAAGTCACTAGCTTCCAATTGCTCTATTCTAATTTTTAAGGAAGTATTTTCTTCAGTAATCTTTTGGACTTCCTTTTCCATTTGGCCAATTTTGCTTTTTTGGGCATTATTCTCCTCATTGGCTTTTTGGACCTCTTTTGCCATTTGGGTTAGTCTATTTTTTAAGGTGTTATTTTCTTTAGTATTTTTTTGGATCTCCTTTAGCAAGCTGTTGACTTGTTTTTCATGATTTCCTTGCATCACTCCCATTTCTCTTCCCCGTTTTTCCTGTACTTCTCTTACTTGCTTCTCAAAATCCCTTTTGAACTCTTCCAAGGCCTGGAACTGATTCATATTTTTCTTGGAGGCTTCGGATGTAGGAACTTTGACTTTGTTGTCTTTTTCTGTTGTGTGTTTTGATCTTCTTTGTCACCAAAGTAAGATAATATAGTCTGACCCTTTTTGCCCTGCTTATTCATGATCCCAGCCAGTTACTTGAGTTTTGAACTCCTTGTTAAAATAAATGTCTGCTTCCAATGTGGAGAATATACTGTCCCAAGCTTTGGGGGTTTGTACAGTTGTTTTCAGAGATACTTCTAGGGACCTGTAAATTTTCAGTTCTTCCAAGGTGTTATGATAAGGGGCAAGATGTTTCCTCTCCACCACCACAACAAGCTCCACCATGCTAGCACTCCTCACCCCAGGACCACCCCTAAGATCTGTGACTCAGAGCCAAGCATGCACAAAGCAAGAGATTACTGCCTCAGCACTGGCAATAAGATCCCTGCAATCCCCCTCTGATCAGCCACTCAATTCCATGTCAGTCTGTGGGCCAGAAGCTCAGGATGCAGCCACTGCTCTAGAGGCCGCACTTGGGACTTGTGGCTGAGATCTAGCTCCTTCTCTCACTGCAGTCACAGACTTTTCCCACTGATCTTCTAAATTATCTTTGGTGTTTATGGGTTGAGAAGTCTGGAAACCACCACAGCTGCCCACAATTCAATCCTCTGAGGCATGCTCCAGGATCGCTGCGGCCTGCGAGCTCAAACCTCAATGCGCTTTTCTTCCCCCCCGGCATGACATACCTTTCTGATCAATCATCCAAGTTGTCTTGGGCTGGAAATTTGTTTCACTCTGTCTTTTTGTGGGTTCTGCTGCTTTAGAATTTGTTTAGAGCCATTTTTTTACAGGTATTTGGAAGGGTTTGGGGGGAGAGCTCAAGCAAGTCACTGCTTTCACTCCACCATCTTGGCTCTGCCCCCTCCCACATAACTTCTCTAAAGCCACCTTTTCATCAACTATAAAATTAATAGAATAGACTAGATAGTCACTTGTGTCCCTTTTACTTCCAGGTCTTAGTTTCTTTATCTCTGAAATAAGAGATTTGGACTAGATGTTGTCTTAGCTCCCACTCGCCTCTAAATGGTTGCTCTGTTGAATAACCCTTTCCTTTCACAGAAATAAATCCATGCTGAGTATAATAACTCCTTGAAATGTCTTGACTTTCATGAACTTTAAATCTCTAACCTGTACCTACAAAGATGGCTCCATAGAGGCTAAGCCAACAGAAAGCATGACCTAGCAGACAATGTCAGGTTCTATCAAGTTAGAACAAGGCTATGATTATGAGTCTGGTGGTAAGTTTGATATGCATGTGTGTGGGAGGATGTGTTGCTGGAGGACCAGTCTACCTAAATACAGGAAGAGTCATGACCAAATGGTTAGTCATTAGAAAATGAATGTCCTTGTACTTGACAAATTATAGTGACTATTATCGTAAGATTAAAATTTAAAAAAAATAGTGTCAGCAGAGGGAGTGCTTATGCTTAGAAAATCATATTTTTTGAAATATTGAAATACTTGAGAATTATTGGTAATACTTCAAGTATTCATTATTTCCTCAGCATAGATACTCTTTTCACTAATGTATAATGTATGCCTCAGGAGGCAGTCTGATTTAATTTCTATTCCCTAAAACTAATCTGATGTTGAGCCTCTCTTGCCTTACTTATGTTGGTCACAAGATCTATGCTAATTGGTTTTCTACCTTGTTAGGGCATGCCAAAGCTTGAGATCTACTGCTATAACCTTTGAAAACACAATGTCAACTCCATACCATGATAAAGGAGGAGTGAATAAAAAATAATTGTAGCACTTACTTTGTGCCAAACAATTTGCTAAAATATATAGACAGCAGTGTGAAAGGTACACAGCTCAGTGCAGGCCATGCCTGACCCCAGAAAAACCAGCACAGGCCTGGGGTGATGAAATCTTTGGCAGCACTGGAGGTCTCTCAGCCCACCGACTCCAAATACACCCTGAAGGTCAGCAGGAAGAGTCTGTCATACCTGCATGAGAGTGGAGCATAGTACATGCCAGGCCACTCCAGCACAGCCCCAGCAACAGCAAAGCAGGAGCAGACCTTAAGAGTGACTGAATCAGTAGTGGCAGTAATAGTGGCTGCCCCCAGAGCTCTCAGACCCCAGACTGAAAGGGGGTCAAACAACTGGTCAGAAGGAGATTATAGGGGTCTTTTTGCTAGCACTGAGGCAGGACTCTGTTGTTTGGCTCATACTTGGATCTGAGTTACAGTCTTGGGTGGTAGTCCCAGGATGAGGAGGAGCACTAGCATAGCAGAGCTTGCAGTCACAGTGGAGGGGGCAGAAAAGAGTGTTTACATTTTTTTACAGACCAGAATATAGGCCAAGAGAGTAGTAAACACCTCTCCTTAGGTCATATGAACTTGGAAGAACTGAAAACTTACAGGTCCCTAGAAGTACCTCTGAAAACAGCTGCACAAAACCCCTGAAGTTTGAGACAATGTGCCGTCCACCTGGGAAGCAGAGCTCTACCTTATCAAAGAGTTAAAAATTAAGTAATAGGCTAAGGAAAATGAACAAACAATGGGGAAAAAAACTGGCTATAGACAGTTAGTATGGTGACAAGGAAGATCAAAACACATACTTAGAAAAAGATAAAATCAAAGCTCCTACATCCAAAGCCTCTAAGAAAAGTATGAATTGGGTTCAGGCCATGGAAGAGCTCAGAAACGATTTTGAAAATCAAGTAAGAGATAGAGAGTAAAAAATGGGAAGGGAAATGAGAGTGATGCAAGAAAATTATGAGAAAATTCTCAACAGCTTGGTCACACACACACACACACACAAAATAATGAAGAAAATAAGAATTTAAAAAGCAAACTAGACCAAATAGTAAAAACGGTCCAACAAGTCAATGAGGAGAAGAATGACTTAAAAAGCAGAATTGGCCAAATGGAAAAAGAGGTCAAAAAACACAATGAAGAAAATAATTCCTTAAAAATTAGAATGGACCAAGTAGAAGCTTATGACTTTATGAGAAATTAAGAAACAATAAAACGAATCCAAAAGAATGAAAAAAAAAAGTAGACAATGTGAAAAAATTCATTGGGAAAACAGCTGACCTGGAAAATAGACGCAGGTAAGAAAATTTATAAATTATTGGACTACCTGGAAGCC
This sequence comes from Vombatus ursinus, assembly GCF_900497805.2. Classification (NCBI taxonomy): domain Eukaryota; kingdom Metazoa; phylum Chordata; class Mammalia; order Diprotodontia; family Vombatidae; genus Vombatus; species Vombatus ursinus. The sequence goes on from NW_020954642.1 coordinate 12,766,790, forward strand.
ATGACCAAAAAAGAGCCTAGACATTATATTTAAAGAAATTATCAAGAAAAACCTGCCCACAATATTCTAGAACCCGAGGGTAAAATAAAAATTGAAAGAATCTACTGATCATCTCCTGAAAGAGATCCCAAAATGAAAACTCCCAGGAATGGTATATCCAAATTTCAGAGCTCCCAGTTCAATGAGAAAATACTGCAAGCAGTCAGAAAGAAACAATTCATTTATGATGGAGCCTCAATCAGGATAACACAAAATTTAGTAACTTCTACATTAAATGAGTGGAGATCTTGGAATATGATATTCCAGAGGGCAAAAAAGCTAGAATTACAACCAAGAATCACCTGCCCAGCAAAACTTAGTATAATCCTTTGAGAGAAAAATAGACATTCAATGAGATAGAGGACTTTCAAGCATTCTTGATGAAAAGACTAGAGCTGAATAGATAATTTGACTTTCAAATACAAGACTCAAGAGAAGCATAAAAAAGTAAACAAGAAAGAGAAATCATAAGGGACTTAATAAAATTAAACTATTTACATTCCTACATGGGAAGATATTTGTAACTCATAAGACCTTTCCCATTATTAGGGCAGTTAGAAGGAGTAGAGGCCACAGGTGAGAGTTGAATATGAAGGGGTGATATCTAAAAAATAAAATTAAAGGGTGAGAGAGGAATGTACTGGGAGAAAGAGAAAGAGAGAGGTAAAATGGGGTAAATTATCTCACATAAGAGGCAGGAAAAATTTTACAGTGGAAAGGAAGAGGGGGAAAGTAAGGGGAGAGTTAGCATGAGTTTATGCAAAGTGAAATGTACTCTGTACAAAGTAACAGCAATATTATAGCATGATCAGCTATGAATAACTTAGCTACTCTCAGCCATGCAGCAATCCAATGGAGCTCTGAAAGGCTTTTGATGAAAAATACTATCCATTCCCAGAGAAAGACTTGATGGTGTTTGAATACAGATTGAAGCATACTTTTTTTTAAACTTTATTTTTCTTGAGTTTGTGAGTCTCTAGGAGTATGTTTATGGAGCAGTCATAGGGGTCCTAGTAATATTAGGACTACTGCAAAGCAACATTTTATAGAATTTAATGGTTTTTAAAGCATTCTCATTCCAGCAATCCATGAAATAGGTAATGAATATCTTACTTCTCTTTAAGAGTCAGGGAAACTGGAGCTTTTGGAAGCTAATATCCCTTTCTACACACATATTTTGAGGTTTGTCATGGTCTTTCTCTACCTAGTCATTCTATACAGATGATCATTCAAATTCCTGTTTTTTTCTGTATCTTCAGAAGATGAATAAAAGATGCTGACAGTGGAGAATCCATGATGATAATTCCTAGGGGTATTTCAAGTATCAGTATCTCAGGATACTGAACTATTATTCATAATATACCATTACCAAGAAAGCCAATTTGTGGTGTAGAGATTCCTGAATCAATTTTGGAGGAGCCGAATTATTATAGGCGAGTGCATTTGAGTGAACATGTTCCATGATGAGTAAAAATCCTGACAGAGTGCATAGTAGATCAATAGAGCATTCTGTTGTTGTTCCTGCTTCCTTAATGCTTTGTTTAATCAATGACCTGGAAATGTAAATGTGGAAAGAAACAGAATAATGCACTGATTCTAGAAAGGGAGGCATGATCCATAGCAATAGAAAGAAGCATGTAGAATTCCTGGTTATGTTTTAAGAACAGGAACAATAAAAACTATTTATATAATACCATTGGACTCCATATTCCATGATACCCCACCTGAAACCTCATCGTAATGTGGTGAGATTACCCCTTTGAAGACATTTATGGAAGAGCACAAGGTCTTACAGATTTTACTAAGTTGGGAAGACTTTCCAATTGGGCTTACCAATGAATGGCATGGCTATTCATTATTAATAGCACCGGGATTGAAACTGAGCTGACTGTAGATCCATTGTGCTTTCCATTATGCTGAACCATATTGCTCTGAGAATTCTTTTGCTATATTGAAGTGATTGAGATAAGGTGAGTTAAAAACACTTTAGAGGTGCTTCTTCACATGGATAAGGTTGGTCTAACCAATTAGAAGCATGTAAGACTAGTAGATGAATATCAATCCAATATAACCGATAAGGAATAGATTCTAGAGGAATCTGTGAATTTATGTATGTGCCTAAGTATCCACTTTTGGGGAATTCTTTAAATTGGCCGAAGAAGTACATTTATGCAATTGTGCTGACAGGGTAATACTCAAACTATTTTACTTTGGCCACAATATAGCATGAACAAGTATCTGCTATGCAATGCTTTTGTATGATTACTATTGCCTTTCCTAAATGCTATACTTAGAATATAGTGTTAATCTTGCTTTTGAGTTGCAAAATCAGAGAAGACCTTGAAGTGACTTGTTCAGGGCTAATCATCCCTACCCTAAATTGTGATATCAAACTAATTGTTTAAAGCCAGTGGTCCATTTCCTTTTGTATATGTGTGTACATATGTGTATGTGTATGTATATTTGTGTAGATAAACACATACATATGTGCAAATATATTGTGGACTACATATTATCACAGGTGTATCTATCTTCTCAATCAACATTTAACAGTTTCATAAATCAAAATGCTTTATCCCCAAAATAAATCTTCATAGTCCATAATGACCAGTACAGCTTTTCATGAATGTGAACATTTATAAAATAAGGAATGACAAAAGTTCCCCTTATTACACTCTTCCCCAACCCCCCAAAATGACACACCTTAAAAAGCTGCCTACATTTTCTGTTCCTAGTTCCCACCCTAGGTGTGTGCTTAGTTAAAGTTATATATATACCAAAGCAACAACATAGATCACTCTACCTGAGTTCACTAATTCAATTAAAATTTGTTTAGAACCCTGCCTCACTTAAATCCAATTCACTTACAAATCAAGACATCACCCTCCTGATGTCATTGGTACTCTTCCAGATTGAAGGACAAACATTAACAAGTTTGTTTAGAGATGCATAGACTCATAAAATATTATAATTGAAAGGTAATTTAAAACACAGAATTCCCAAAATTGACAGGAACCATAAAGCATAAAATTCCATAGCTACAAGGAGATGTAGAATGTCAAATATTAAAACATTCATTCATGGAAAATGGAAAGTCCGCACTGTGAAACTGCAGAGATGACACACAGGTCAACCAAGAAACACTCTGTAGGCAAATTCTGAGGAATTTGTTATCACAAATAAACAAGAACAATAGCTTCCAGCACTGAGGGCAACAAGCTTCCTTCTTTACATAGTCCTCCACTCATTCCTTGGGAGAAAATTCCATTTTTGAAAATAAGAATTTATCCTAGGAGAGTTGTGCATAGTCAAAGAGGTTGTCCAGTTAAGTCAGATCACCAGCCCTGAGCATTAGCCATAGCTAGAGGCTTTTTAGTTCTTGGGATGTTTAGATAAGGAATTATGTCACCTTTACCACTCCTCTATGCCCTACATATGCTACTTTGAGCTTTCTTTCAAGCCTGGTGGGTTAGTTTTGTGGTGTTTTTCCAGGGCTGAGTAATTATTTTCACTTTAAATAACTTCAAGGCTTCAAGGGGGTGTTGTCAGATGACTGAAATAATGCTTGCAGAAGTGCAACATCTCAATCTATTCAACAACAGTAAATGAGAGAAGTATTTAAAAATATTGTGATGTGATGGAATCATTGGTTATGTGTCTACCACCTCAACTTCGCTGATACTGGCTAGACCCAAAAACTTCAGAGAAGCAATATAATGTGAAGAAAAGAGCACTGAACTTTGATTCTGAAAAACAATAGCTGAAATTTCCATTATTGACAAAATATTTTCCTTATGACCACAATCAGAAGTAGGAAGAATACATATAATGACAACCTTTTTTTATAGGAGGGAGAGAAGTATCAGAGATATGTGTTGATGTCCTCAGGGTCACACAGCTAGTAAATAAATAATAAAGCTGAACCTCAAACCCAACAATAGTGACTCCAAAATTATAGATCTTTCTATTATACTGCTTTGCCTTTTTTAGTTGGAGGTGATATGTCACAATTTACTTGGGTATCTACATTTTTCAAATAAAGATCATAATACTTGCACTGCTAACCTCACTGGGTTGCTGTGGAGAAAGCAATATGTAAGTTTTCAAATGCTAGATGTTAAAATTTCTTCATATTATCAACTGCTGTTTATCATAACCCAGAGTTGCTGGCTTATGTCACCTCTTTCCTTTTCCTCCCAGAGGTGTCTCCACAGCGGGGTCTCTCTTCTCTTTTATATACTTTTTTCCCCCAATTTGTGATAATTGTTCACACCAAGGCCAGAAAAGAAATCTGTTCTGTATTTGGATCACAAGGCAGTGCAACCAGAAACCACTGGCCAATATGGTGGCAGCCTCCTTGTTTTCAAAATTGATTGAGAGCAAGGAAGAAATGCATGGATCTGTGTCTTCAACAATTTGTCCCCCAATTGCACCAGTCTATTGATTTTCTATGTGATATGAGTCAACTAGGCCTCTCTTCTTGAAGCAGCAGGTTGATACTGAATATTGTGTTTGTTCCCTCTGCTTTAGTCAAAGAGCACTGACTATCAGTCAAAGGGGCTGCTGTTGAGAAAAAAAATGTCTTTTAAGGAGATAAACTACCATGTGACAATTTATAAACATTCTTCAAGCAGAAAAAAATACAACAAAGAAAAAAAAATATATATATATATGTATATTGATAACATGGGCTTCAGAACTAGATGGGACTTTACAATTCACCCATCAGTCTCATTCTAGCCCATTATTTTACAGAATAGGCAGTTAGGGCCTAGGGAGAGGAAGCTACTCATCCAGGTTAAAATACTGGTCTTTCACATTCCAAGTTCAGCTGTGTTTTTGTTTGTTTGTTTTTATTTATTTTTCCTAAACCATTGACCTGCCCTTTCTATCTGCAGGAGAGAAAACAAGGGATAGAGAAGTAATGCATTGAAAAAGAAAGTGAGAAAGAAAAAAAAAGAACAAAATAATGAAATCCACCACAGTTCAAAGATAAATTAGGGAAATGAACACTATCAATTCTGTGAATATGCCAGGCAATTATAATTTCATCAGAATGAGATTTGACTCTGTTATAGTTTAGGAGATTTCTCACAGATTTGCCTGGGGCTCAGAAAGTGGCTTGTTTAGGATCATACAGCTATTATATGTTAGAGAAATATTTTGAAACTAGATCTTTTTAACTCCAAGTTCAGCCCACTCACTATCATGTCATACAGTACTCCAGGTCAGTTGGGAAAATTATGTCCCTTATGGGTTGCTGTCCATTGGAAACCTTGAAAAGTGATAATAATTTGCAACCTACATGTCCTAAAGCAAATCCTTATAGGCTATAGGGAATAATAACCTTTTAAAATAAATATTCAAAATTATCCTTAGTATTCCCCCTTGCACTCAAGGCAGCTACCCACCCCCCTTGTCTTCCCTTGGTTCCAGCTCTAGTATAAACTTACCTCAGTCTATAGCTACACAGGAGCAATCCTGTTAAATACCATGTTTGAATTCATCACTTGTTTTAATTAAACAATTTGTTTTCAGATGTATAGACTCAGAGATATGTAGATTCATAGAAGACAAGCAGACTAGAGCAATGGATGGACTACTGGCTTTAGAGTCAGACAGTCATAGATTCAAGTCCTTCCTCAATCATAAACTGGCTAGGTACTCTGAAGAAATCAGTTAACTTCTCAATGCCCCATGCAACTCTTCAAGACTGTATCAGTAATAGAGTAGTTGTCAATCAGTGTCAATAGAGGTAGTTTCCTTTCTAGGAGTTCCTTACAGCAGGGAAATCATGCCCAGACACTTTTGACTATCCTGTAATTAAATTAATAATAATAATGATAATAATGATGATGATGATGGTAATAATAATAATAATAATAATAACAAGCAGTAGTAGTAGTAGTAGTAGTAGTAGCAGCAGCAGCAGTAATGTCAGAGGTCAATCAAAGTTTGGAACTTAAAAATCAGAATCATGGGACATAAAAATTGAGGTCTTGGGGCATCTAGGTGGCACAGTGGATACAGCACCAGCCCTGAAGTCAGGAGGAAATGAGTTCAAATATGGCCTCAGACTAAACACTTGTCACTTACTAGCTGTGTGACCCTGGGCAAGTCACTTAACCCCAGTTGCCTAAAAAAAAAATGAGGCCTAATGAAGGAAAAATCACTTGGTCAAATGATAAGGTAATGGTGGAATTTAACCTAAAACAGGTCATTTGGCCAGTTATAATTTTCATGGGGCCCTAAAAGAATTGTTTCAGAGTACTAATATCTAGGGGAAGATGGTGTGCTTTTTAACCTTGTATCACCCCCCATACCAATATTTCTATCCCTCACTTCTCATGGAATTCTCTACTCTCCTGGGCCATGTAGTATGGTCCAATTCCATTGCCTGGCTCATTGGTTCCCATTTTTATGTTTCACTGATATGGTGACCCAATGCAATATCCCTATTTCTTCCAATTTCCAGACTCTAGAGCACACAGTTCCCATATATAGACCTTCTTTAGTTGTACCACTACACCACCTCCAACTGTTTTTGTCCCAGGTGAAAAAATAGCTAGTTATAGATCCCTTATGATTTCCAGTACCATATTCTTTTTAATACTCAGAATCATTGAATATGAGAGCTAGTAGAGTTTTTAGAGACTGCCGAGTACCATCTGCTTTCAATTTTAGATATGAGGAAACAGAAGCCCATAGAGGAAAAATGACTTTGCCAAAGGCCTCTCAAATAGTCATTGTAAGAGTGATTTGGATTTTAAAGATTAGAATTTTAGATATTTGAAATCACTTGCTCATGTATAAATAAAGATATTCAGACATAGATAAATAATGATAATGAAAATAACAATAATAAATATTTATATAACAGTTTAAGATTTATAAAGCACTTTCAATGTTTTATCTCACTTGATCCTTACAACAACCCTATATGGTACATCCTATTATCATCCCCACTTTTAAGATGAGGAAATTGAAGCTGAGAGAGGTTAAGTGCCTTGTACACAGGCACACAGCTAACAAGTACCTAAGGTTGGATCCACACTTGAGTCTTCTTGGCTCCAAGTCTAAAACTCTATTGTCTGGGCCTCTTGGGCCCTGAGGCTATTATATGGTCCACCCAGGAATTGTGCCCAGGTCTTCTGAGTTCAAATTTCATGTTCTTTTACATTATACCATGTCTAGGTTTTTCTAAACTGAGCAAATTTTACAGTTTGTTTCAATTTTATGTTTTCAATGAATTGATTGAATTTTTATATTCCCTACCTAATTACAGTTTAAATGAGAATTACAAAGATATATGGGGCCACAGAATTGAAAGTGAGGGATAGAGTAGCATTACCTGTTCTAGCAACCTGCCTTCAGTGGGGCAGACAAGCTGTAAATATTACCCTTGTTTTGTTTTACTTGTATCAATAGGCTACTTCCAATCTGTTCCGCATTTTACGGAAATAGCATAATAATTCTCCACTGAACAGCTGTCCTCAGGGATCTCTATTGCAGACTATACCTGAGACAAGGCGATATTCTTTCCCCTTCTGCCCCCATCCTCCCTTTTCAGCAGCAAACTTTTAGAAACATTGCCAGTCCATCTGGCATGCATTGTAGAAAATGACAGATACTTACCAAATTACACGAGACTGAGGGCACCATTTGTTCCACTATCAAGGCAATGAAAGGACACTTTTATCAAGGAAAGAAATTGTGCATTGGGACAAAAATCTATGTGAGATAAACATCCTTCTAGACTTGGTCTCACAGAATAAAAATAGGGACTTAACATCATCAATATTTGAAGATGGTTTGAAATGTATTTAGGCAAAAACATAGTCCTGAAATAGTAGTGTCTTCTCTATTTTCTGCTTTTAATTGTCTTTATTTAAAACCAAGAACCTTGGCTCAAAGTTGATTGAAGTATATGCCAAAAAAAAATTTGCTTTTTCTTTTACTTGCAAAATATTAAAACAAAAATTTCTAACTAAATGAATTCATTGTAGAAGGGAATATGCATCACCCTGGCCTCCTAGGTTAGAAATTAGAGGTTAAAGAATGGTAATGAAGAACCTTTTTTGGGGGGGGGGGCATGAAATTAGATTTCAGTAAGTATAGCCTTCACTTTTTTTGTCTCAGTGAATACTTTCAGCTAATCAAGAAGCCTTTTCTGATCCCTCTTAATTCTAAGACCTTGCCCCTATTGATATCTACAATTCATCTGGCATAAAGCTTGGCTCTACATAATTATTTGCTTGATATCTCCTTCATTAGACTGTCAGCTCCTTGAGAGTAAGGACCATTTTGTTTTTTTGTTTAACCTTTCTTTGTTTTCCCTATGGCACAGTGCCTGGCCAGTAATAGTCAGTAAATATTTATTGACTGACAGACTAATCATTCACTTCTAGACTAAGATTGTAAAATATAAAATATGAAAAAAAGCAGCTAAAATACTTATCTCTCTAGGAAAAGGAATGAGGGAATGAATGTCACATGAAGACAAAAGGTATTAATAAAAGTTTATAAAACAAATAAATTAGGGCATTGTGGTGGTCACATAGTAAGTAGTGAGCAATAACAGTTGCTTCCCAGAGGTGTGACCTTAGGCAATATGTTTAACCTCTTTGGGCCTCAGTTTCTTCATGTGTAAATCAGGAAGTTGACCAGATGGACTCTCAGATCCTTTTAGTCTCTCAATTTATAACCCTATGAAACATTAATAGAACCTGAGGGAGACATCCAGCATGTTGGATGAATTTTCTAGGTAGAGTTTACTGAAAAAAAAATAGATAAAAATGACTTGGTACAAGGAAATGGAGGGATTATCAGTTATACCATCAAAGAGAGTGTTCACCTCTATAAGGGACATGTATCCTTTGAAATATCAAAATCTAACCACAATCTCCTATTATGCTTCTTTGAAACCAGGAAGCATTCAATAAGTGTTCTCACCTGAACTTGTTCATATTATTAACACAGTGCATTTGGCCTCTCTTACAGATAGAAGGTTTTGTAGTACCGGGTTAATTACATTGGGGGTAAATGTGTTCTTGAAAATGCAGATGCACTGACTGGGATTTAGCTAGCCTAGTTTGCCCATTTTACTTGTGTTGCCAGAAGCTCTGAGGTTTTGGCCCTTGGCATATTCTTGGTTAATAGTGATTGTTGTGAGCAATTGATAATTGTTCAGGAGTAATTAAAATCCTCAGCAGAGAAAACTGTAGAACATATCTCATTAAACAACTGGAAAAGTGAGCCCATTTTTACTCTACAGGTAGTACATGTACTGTGTACATGGTTTTCATTATTATTTTTCAGAGAGAAGGAATGAATCAAATCCAGTTCTAAATGGAAATGATTGTAACCTAATAGGACTAGTTTACAAAAACCTTTTGCTTTAGTCCTGAGGATTTAATTTTAACAATTAATGTCACTAGAACCTAGAGTGCACATTCCAGATTCTTGTAATGAGCACCACTCAGGGACTATACGATGCAATGTTTTCAGAATTGTCCTATTCTGAAGAGACTAATAAACAAGCCATAATATGAAGGCAGGAGGAGATGGAGAAAGAAATGGAGAGGGAAAGAAAGGGACAGAAACAGAGAGGCAAAGTGAGACACACAAATACAGAGTAAGACACAAGCACACAGAAAATTATCACCAAATCAAAGAAACTCAAAGTTGAAAAGAAATGACCTCCAAAGGCATCTCTTAGCTTCATTTAACAGCAATCTCTTCTGAAAAATCCTGGACAAGCAGTCACCTAACTTCAGCTTGTAAACCTCTGGTGTCAGATATGATCTCTGTCTTCAAATATACTTAAGACTGTTTCACAAAAGAGGAATTAAACTTGCTCTGCTAAATCAGAGGTCAGAAATAGTATGAAAAAAATGGATGTTACAGCTTAGACTATTGTTTTAAACAATTTTAGTGTTCAAAAAGTGAAATAGCCTATAAGTGTTCAGTTTCCTATCGAAGGAATTTGTTAATAGAGGGATATGATGACTTTCACTATATAGGAAGTTGTCAGCTCAGTTATCTGGGAATAGGTTAAACTTTCTTAAAATGAGCATTCATGGGCTGGTTGGTATGTTGGTATGTGGATAGATTTCAGTGGCTCCATGAATTTGGAAAGCAAGAATTATGAATTTTTACTAACTGTTAAATGAAAGGCTCAATTCCTTAAAATTTGATCACAAAAATGAGTCTATAAGTTTTACTACTCTGTCAAAGGGGAATATAGTACAAAAAATGGTTAGGAATTAAACTAAATGATCACATTGAAAACATTCCTTTTAGAAGGACTCTTTGTTCTTTAACTCTTGGTATACTAAGCATTTAATATTACCACAAGTACTGAAAGATTCTTTTCAGTTCTTATGGCTATTGCAACTATTTTGGATGGAATTTATGTTACCTACCCTGTTTAAAATACCTTAATAATTTCTAAAAAAAAAAAGAAATGATAGTGAAGATTTCAAAATTACTGAGAATTTATGTTCATGCTGAGGTGTTTTCAGTCATGTCTGACTCTTCACATCACCATTTGGAGTTTTCCTGGCAAAGATACAACAGTGGTTGCCATTTCCATCTCCTGCTCATTTTACAGATGAGGAACTGAGGCAACCAGGTTAGGTGAGTTTTCCAGGGTCACATAGTTAGAAAAATTCTGAGACCAGATTTGCACTCAGGAATATGAGTATTCCTGATTCTAGGCCTGTGATTATATCCACTGCATCACCTAGCTGTCCATGAAACTCTATTATCTATCTATCATGAAAATATCTATAACACTTATCTATCTCAATATCTATCTGTGTCTATCATCTATCTACCCATAACTCATATCTATCTTAACATCCATCAATCTAAATATTCATCAATTAGCCTATCTAAAAATATCAAAATGAAACTCATTCACACTACTTTTGAGCATGGTTTACTTCACTTTTCATATTTCCTCACTTTTGCAAACATAACTGTTATTGTTTCCTCATCTATAAAATGGGGGAAATGATAACCATAGCTCGTATGGCACTTAATAGAAGTGTGGTACTTAACAGAGGTAATTAAAATCAGTGAGTTATGTTTTGCTTTCATTTATTCTCATGAATTTCTGCACAATGTATCTATTTAGTTAATTGATATGATTGAGTCATCAATTATTTTTTTAAATCTTAATATTTAATTTTTCCCAATTACATGTAAAGAAATTAACATTTTTTTTTCAAATTTTTAGTTCCAAATTCACTCCTTCCCTTCTTTCATTCCTCATTGAGAAAGCAAGCAGTTTGACATAGGTTATACATGTGTAGTCATGCAAAGCACATTTCCATGTAGCTCATTCTGTGAAAGAAAATACAGAAAAATAAAAATACAAAAAATGAGAAAGCAAAGAAAAAAGTATCTTTGATCTGCATTCAGGCTCTATCAGTTATTTCTTTGGAGATGGGGACAGCATCTTTCATCATCAGTTCTATAGAATTTTCTTCGATCACTGTATTACTGAGAACAGCTAGGTTATTCATGGTAGATTATCATACAATATTGCTGGTACTATGTACAATGTTCTCCCAGTTGTATTAATTTCACTTTACATCAGTTCATGCAAGTCTTTACATGTTTTTTTTTTCCTGAGAGCATCATGCTCATCATTTCTTAAAGCACAGTAGTATTACATTACATTCATATACCATGACTTGTTCAGCCATTCTCCAATTGATGGACATCCCTTCAATTTCCAATTCTTTGCCATCACACAACTGCTGTAAATATTTTTTTGTACACATAGGTCCTTTTCATTTTTTTTTAAATCTCTTTGGGATAAAAACCTAGTAATGGTATTAGTCAAAGGGTATGCATGATTTTATAGCCCTGTGGGCATAGTTCTAAATTGTTCTCCAGAATGGTTAAATCAGTATACAACTTCACCAATGATATATTAGTATTTTAATTTTCCCACATCCCTCCAAATTTTGTCATTTTCCTTTTCTGTAATATTAGCCAGTCTGACAGGCATGAGGTAGTAGCCCAGAGTTGTATATATAAACCTATACATCTACATATATATGTATGTGTATATGTATTAAACAGTAAGTAAATGAGAGAGAGAGAGACAGAGAGAGAGAGACAGAGAGAAAAGGTATTATAATTAAGAGGTTTGGGAAAAGGCTTCCTAAACTAAATATAGGACTTTGCTTAATGAGACAGTGTTTATTGAAATAAATTGTTGAGTTGATTTATATTGGGAAATGTTAGCTCAGGAGGAAAAATAAAGTGTTGTAATTAAAATGTCATTTTGTCAAGAACCCATTATTTTACTGAATGGGTACTCCTTTCACCTGTGCTGATTGTGTACCTTCTATAACTTAATACATGTCCTAGAGACTTATATTAGCTAAAAAGATAATCACTCTTTTTTCAGAGGAAAACTATAAAGTACATCAGTAGATCATATACATTTATAAATTGTCTTCAGTGTTTTGAGGATTCACTCTGAAGTGTTTTCTAGACTTGTCTAGAGTTTTTATATTTTTGTTGGGGGTGAGGCACCATATTTTTTCCTGCTTTTTCTCTATGTGGATTCTGCCTCTATACTCTAAAAAAATCCAATAGTAACTGGATCCTATGATCGATAGCTGGAAAGGATTCTGGAGATCAAATTAGTCCAATGCTCTCATTTTACAGATGGGGAAACTGAGACTCAGAAAAGAAAATGAATTGTCAAGATACAGAAAGGTTGTAATAAGTAGTGTTGGTATGTGAATTGAAATCCAGTACTTTTGTCAGCTCCATTTTCTGTACCTTAGGTCTAGCAATCTGTCCATCTATTTTCTTGGCAAGTCTAAATGTGAGAATTAAAAATAAATAAATAAATATGAGGATGTAAAGGAGAATTATTAATCTGTAAGATCCCTTTTTGTTTAAACATTCTATGAGGCTAGAAATCTATTGATGGCATACCCAGTAAACAAGAGTTTGAAAACCAAGTACATGTAACCATAATGAATAGACAAAAGAAGACCACCTGGATGTCTCAGTGGAAATTAAAATACTCCATTTTGTTTTGTGGCCACAATGTCAAACATTATTCTTCCCAGGCTCACAATGGAGCTGAGTAAGCCTTTTGTCTGATTATTGTTAAACAACAAAGAACATGTTTTAAATGTATAGTGCCTTCCCTCCATCAAGATGGGAGGCTGTAGATAAAAGAGCTTCATAGTATTTGCCTCATTAGTACTTAAATTGTTAAGCTCTTTTCTAAAAGTCAGTGGGGAACATTTCAAAAGGCCAATAATCATTGCCTTGCCCACAAGGTCTGTCATAACAAGTTCTAGAATGATTTTGTAAGTGTTTTCCTTCTTTAGCTGAAGGAGATGCAATGCTACTTCTCATTTTTAATCTGTATTATTTTAAACCACATTTAATGGGATTAAAAATAGGTGGCTTTATGATATTAGGTGAATAGCCTTGTCACAATATAGAAGAGTCATTAGCATAATCGTGCTGGTCATTCTCTGAACAATGATGATACAAAATTACAGTAGAAAGACATAAATATGAAAAGCTTTTTTATTATTAGAAAATAAATCCTTAAAATGTCAGGAGTCTTTGTTATTTTCTTTCTTTAATTGAGAGGGGATTTACTCAGCTTTAATAACTCAAATCCCTTCCCAGAAGGGAAAGAGTGTCATGGAGCTTATCTACCAGGAGCCAGGAAGAACTGGGTTCTAATCCCACCTCAGACATTCATTAACTTTTTAAGTAAGGCTTGGGGAAGTCACTTAACCTATGCACAAACTATTTACTCATTTGTCAAATGAGGATAATAATAGTGCTTACCTCACAGGTTTGTTGTGAAGATCAAATAAAATATCACACACTGAAAACATTAATGTGCAAAAGGAATTTTGGCAATAATGATGATGATAGAAAGGGTACCTGAAATGTAGTCAGAAGAATTGGCAATGCCTTTCCAGTTCTATCATTTACTAGTTCTATGACTTGGGACAACCCAATTCATCTCTCTGGGCCCGTTTGCTTTTTTATTTTTATTTTTTCCCCATAAGCAGGGGGCTTGCTTGTTGTTGATGATGACTCTAGGAGTCAAAAGCATAAAACAGTTGTGTGAATCCTAGTTCCAAATCTCAGCAACCCTTAGATGAACTTGGGGAATTCTGTTCCCATTTGGATCTCAGTTTTCTCTTCCATTACATGGGAGTAATCAATTCTGAACCACCTGCATCACAGGGTATCTGTATGGATAACATATATCAATGGATACTTTCCACAAACTAACAGATCAAACCACAGAATTATGTAACCTCAGAGTTCATTTAACTTAATTCATGCCTATGAAGATATTTTCTTCTAACAGTTCTTAAATACCTATGTTGTAGAGCAATACATTCTACTTTCAAGTGGTTCTAATTATCGATTTTTTTTCTTTCCATATATTGAGCCTAAATATATTTCTTTGTTAGTTTACTAATATAGTTTCTCATTTTGCCAGCCAAGGAAAAATAAACTAAGTCTAAGTCTTCTGCATGGGAATTCTAATATTTGTAATGTTATCATATCTTAAACATACACAGTTGCTTCAAATTATGTTTAAGTAGGATATAATAAGAACAGAGAGTGGAGGTATTATCAACATCCTTGTTGATATCATACCTTTCAACATATCCTAAGAGCCAATTACCATTTTTGTTATAGTGTTTATTTTTAATGAGCTTGTTATCTACTAAAGCCCCTTCCATTATTTTTTAAACATAATATGTTTCATAACTATGCCTATTAATTCTATACATATGTTGTATTTTTAAGTCCCCAGCATTTTATCACTATTGTGATTTAGTACATATTGTATATTTTGTATTTCATATAATTGACTTTGTACAACATTCTTAGGATCACAGAGCTAGAAAGAGCTTAAAGGAATTAAAGATATTATTCAATCCCATTCTCTCATTTGGAAGAAGAAAAAATTGAGTCCCAAGGAAGTTGTCATTTGCTCAGGTTCATACCCATAGAAAATGAAATGCATATCTTCTAATTCCAAGGCCCATGCCCTTTGCACTTAGCTTGATGAAACATATACATGGATACATAGATAAGCATTTAATATTTTATCCTTCAGCTTAGTGTCTTCTTTTAAGTAACTATTCATACATTTCTTTTCTTCATACAAGTCACTAATAGCAATTTTGGAAAAATAGAGAGTGGAAGGGGGCAAAAGAATGACAGAGAGATACACAGAGAGATGATAAGATGATACTAGGTGAAGTACAGATACTATACATATGTCATTAGAGATGCCCCCTCCAAGACTGAATTATTTATTAGTGATTAGTTCATCTTAATTTCAAATACATCTAAACAGTCCTATCAGCTAGCTTCTTTCTACTTGTTATGTCCAAAAGTGTAAACATATAGCATGTGGGATTCTGGCAAATATTTTGCTGGAATCTAGGCATATGATGTCTATAGCATTTCTTTGATCTTACTATTTAGTAATCATGTCAAAAAATTAAATTCATGCAATCTGGTTTGATCTGTTAATTATTAATTAATCAAGGTCAACAAATCAATAAAATACTTCTGTTAGGACATACAGAGTACTAGGTGCTATGCTAAGCACTGAGAATACAAATACAAGAATGAAGGGAAACAACCTCTGCCCTTGTGTAGCTTAATATATTAGTATGAGAAGACATATCAGTAGAAGCTGAAGAGAGTGGGTGGATGGGGAGAAAAAAATCTATGAAAAGGCATGAGAGAAAAAGTCAGGAGAGTATGGAGTAGTGAATGAGTAGAATGAAGACATGGATGACCTGGGCATTTTCCTTAAGATGGAAACTAAAAAGAAGCTATGTTGGCTTTTTGTGATCACAACTTCCCTTTGATCAAATTTTATACTGCATTCTTGAATTTTGCCATGAGTTATGGTAAAGCTCATAGGGCTGAAGCTTGAAGAAAATGTTCTTCCCATTTTTGAAAATACGTAAAGAAAAAAAAAATGTCCATCTCCAGTACAAAGAACCTCTAACAACTTCATAGGTATTTTTAAGTTTCACTGAGGTTGACTCATCAGTCACATACCTCAATGTTTTCATTACTTTAAGATGTAGTTAATCCAAGTCTGGTGATATGAACTCCCCCAGAGGTAGACCATTCTCTCTTACTATCTCTTTACTTATCTTGAATTTCAAACTCCCATTCATTTTTTGTTTTGACTTTTTGAAACCAAAGGTTTCTCCTTTGAAGAGAACAAGGGGTCAACATAAATGTTGAGTTGCTATTATTTCACTCAGTTGTCCTTTAGCACCATCCAATACATTGTATGAAGCATTTCAATCCTTCCTTTGACCTTTCTCCTTTTCTCAAAACACTAGAACATACTCATACACCAAATAATTGTTTTTGATCCTTACCTTTAAAGCCATTCTCACCTCACTCTGAGCTTTTAGCTCAGTACTATTCCCAGAGGACAATGCCACATAACAAAATCAACCATAACCACAGGAAAAAAAAAATAAGTAGTGTGAAAATACTATTACTTTAGGGTTTTCAAGGCACTTTAATTATATTCCTTATCTGATCCTCACAATAAACCTAAAAATGAGTTTCTATAATCTCATTTTATGGCTGAAAAAGCTATTGTTGAAAGAAGTCAAATTATTGACCATGATCTTATAGCTAGTAATTGTCTAAGGAAGGATTCAAACTCTGGCATTTCTAACTCTAAATATCACATTCTATCCCCAATACCATGTAGTTGCTTCTGTAAATGTCTTTTTAAAAAATCAGTTAGGAGCTCCCTGTCCACTCAATTATTGAAGCAATTCTCTATTTTCTCTCTTCTTTCTCTCTTCTCTTCTCTCTCTCTCCTTCAATCTCTCTCTCTCCCTTTCTCTTTCTCTCTCTCTTTCCCACTCTCTCTCTCTCTCTATCATTATTTCTCTTTTGGTCATTAGAATTTACTTTTTGAAATTTTTCCATCCCTCTTGGGCTGACTTCCACAACAGAAATTTTTTTTAAGCAAATATCATCATCGTCATCACCATCATCATCATCATCATCATCATCATCATCATCATCATCATTTCAAATAAACATTGATTAAGCACCTACTATGTGCCAGATACTATGCTCAGTGCTGAGGATACAAACAGGAGGAAAAAAAACAGTCACTTCCCTCAAGGGTCTTACAATCTAATGGAGGAAGATAAACACACAAAAAAAATTTGAAAAGGGTTGGAGGAGGCACTAGGGAAGATACTCAAAACTACGTCATAGTAAAAAAAAATAGAGAGTACTAAAATCATGCTGCCAGGTGACAAATGAGGAAATATCAAGCTGAGGATTCTCTTTAAATAGAGGTTTGGAGTTTGTGGCCCTACCATCCTATCAGAGAGGCAGGGAGTAGTGATGAAATGCAATCCAAAGCTAATGAGATCATCACAATAATAAGCTTCTTGGGGCATGGTGAAGAAGTCAGTCAGAAAAGTCATAAAATAGTACTTCCATGGGAGAACTCTCTTTTTGTAACATTATCAATATTGATATAATTATCATTGTCATTTTAATTATCAGCAGAAATAATAGCTTACATTTATGTGACACAGTGTTAAAATTTTTTTCATTACTTTGTTTTGCCCTTATGTAAATAAATTATGGTTACTGTGTAAGTATACTTGTATCATATTAACAAATGAAGAAACTGAAGCCCAGAAAACCACAATGACTTTGCTAAGGTCACATAGGAAGAAAAATTGTAATAATAATAATGAAGAGTTCTTCCCAATTGAATTATCGTGTATACAAAACCATATGAACAAGAAAAAGGGACAAAGACAGATCGAGAGAGAGACAGAGAGAGACAGAGAGAGACAGAAAGAGAGAGAGACAGACAGACAGAGAGAAGGCAAAAGAGAAGAATAGAGAAGAAATTTAGAAATTTCACATTTTAGCTCATGTGTAAAGTTAAAGAATACAATAATTTCAAAGGCAAGAAAAAAACTAATGCTAAACTATTGAGCTCTGGTCTCAACAAGCTCACTGAGTAAATTTTCACAGATTGTCCCACTGTGAGGAGAATAAAACTTTGGAAAGAATTAATTCAGAACTCCTTGTTGTAGCCTTTTCATTTAGCAAATTAGCACTTTATCGTATTTGCACATTATCAGCTTCTTACAGACATAATTTGACAAGGTGCTACTTTGAAATAGTAAATAGAAATTGAAGTGCTTGCATTGACTTCACTGGATTTTTTCCCCTTAAAAAGTCAGAATTCAGAAAACAAAGAGAGTAAATATAGAAACTTGGAATGACCTCAGTGTTCTTGTAATGTACCTCCCTCATTTTACAGGTAATGCTATAGAAACCCAGAAAAGGGAAGTTATTTGTTGAAGGTTACATAGTGAGCTATAATAATTATAAGCATTCATGTCTCTTCTATCCTTTCTACTCATACCATCTTCTTTCTTGTTCATGTCTTGGTTTCTTCATATAAAATATTATATTTATAGGAGGTCTTTCTCCAGTCCAAGAGGAAAAAAAATACAGTTTTGAACATATTATTAACTTGCTCAAAAACATTTAGTGGTTCTCTGTTGCAGAAGTCTTCAAAGTGAAAACTAGGCTAACTTTGGATTGGAGTGGCCTGATCCCAAAGGGACCATGACCTGACCTAAAGGACTATGACATCAACTAATTAAAGGGAGAAAACATAGGTCACATCCTACCTTTCATACAATAACAAATTATAGGGTACATCTCCAAAACAACTACATTTATTCTCCACTCATTACTGTCCAATACTCTTCCACTCTACCTTTTCCTACACAGTATAAAATTCCAACCTATTTTTTTTTTGTTGGAAATTGGTCCCTTGGTCAGTTGCAGCCCAACATCCAACTTGAGCACCTTTAAAATCAGCTACTGAGGAAGAATCAAGAGTCAATCAATAAACAATTATTAAGTACCAAAGGCGTGCCATACACTGGGCTAAGTAATACAAAGAAGATAAAAGACAATCACTACTCTGAAGGAGTGCACAGGCTAATGGGGGAGGTAGCATGTAGCCAAACTGTATACAAACATGATATATACTGGATACATGAAAGATAATCAATAAAGGGAAACCTCTAACATTAAGAGAGGACAGGAAAGACTTCTTGTAGAAGATGATATTTCATGTGGGACTTGAAGGAAGCCAGAGAAATCAAGAGATGTGAAGAGGACATACCCAATCAGGAAAAAAAAATACCAAGAGAAGTGAATAAACAAAAAAAAAATTGGAGACCCTGGCTTGTAGGATATAGTATAAATTTCTCAGCCTAGAATTTAACTCCTTCTACAATGTGCCTTTGACCTACATTTCTTGCTTAATTTCACACTACTTCAGACACTTAGATTTCTAGCCAAATAGGATAACTCTATTTTCTATGACTGTATTTTGCTTTCAGGAAACTCTTTACATTAACACAGTCCATTTCTCCATGGTGAAATGCATTTCCCCCTCATTTCTATCTGTTGGATCCCTTTGCTTCAAAGACATTCATTGGTCCCATGATGTTTCTTTGATTCCTCCAGTTGAAAGGGATGTCTCTCTCCTCAGATATCACTATAATATATTTTTCCCCTGAACCCTTCTTTTTCTTATCACATTTGACCTTATTTCTTACTTATTTCCATTCTTGACATTCATGGCACATTACTCCTTTTAGCTTTAATCCCTTTGGGAGAATGGACTGTGTCATTCAGCATGATACATTTGTATCACCAGCGTCTAGGCCGGCATGTTTAGCACATCTTTATTGACCTCGTCTGTTAGTCAGAGAGCATTTATTAAACACTTACTATAGGTCAGACATTATGCTAAAAATCTATAATGTAAAGGAAGGAAAAAAAAAACATGGTCCCCACTCTCATGAAACTCAATTTTAAATGATAGGGACAAAATAGAAATAAGTGTACATATAAACTAAACACTTTGTAAATGTAAGGTATCTCAGAGAAAAGACATTAGCACTGGAGAACATGAAATGCCTCCTGAAGATGGTGGAATTTCAGCTTATTTGTGGGCAAAGTCAGGGAAGCCAGGAGGTAGCAGTGAAGGGGAAGAATATTATAGGCATGAGAGTCAATCATTGTTAAAACACAGTGAGAACATGAAGAATCCTATTTGAAGAACAGTGAGTTGTCCAATGTAACTCAGTCATAATACACATAAAAGAAACTAGATTATAAGAAAATCACAAAGTTAGGAAGGATGCAGATTGTGAAGGGCTTTAAATGATAAATAGATCATTTTATATTGTATCCTGTCAATAGCAGGAAGTCACTGAAGTTTAATGACCAGGATTTTCATGTGATCACTTCTTTGCTTTAGGGAAATCACCTTTACATATGAATGGAGGATGGATTGGAATACAGAAAGAACTGAAGCACAAAGTACAACCATATGGTTATCACATTTGTTCAGACATAAGCAGATGAAGATGTGATCGGGGTAGCAGCTATGTCAATGGAGACAGGGTGACATGTATTGTAGATGCTGTGGAAGCTTAAATGACAAGACTTGAAAACAATCTGAATATATGAGGTGAGTATGAGTGAGGATTTGAGGATAACATTGAGGTAGCTACTTTAAGTGATTATTAACTGTTGGAAAGTTAGGAAGTGGGGGAGGTTTGGTGAAAATACCAGTGAAATATTAAGGGTTATAATTTCATTTATGACTACTAAATAACAGAAAATATGCTTGATAAGAACTTCTTTGGCTCTCCAACACTCAAAACCCATCTTGCACATCTTGTAAAAAGAAGAATATATTTAGCCTCTAAAAGTTAATTAAAATATCTCACAAGGAGAGCAGTAGGAAAGTGAATCACAAGGTCTGTTACCATGCTGGGCAAAAGATTGGAACTTTATTATGACCATATACAAAACTTTGTTTTTCTGCCTTGCTCTGGCATTGATAAGTGGTTGATTATACTCTAGACCACTACTACTGATGAAATGGAAGAATGGCTATCAAATAACTATGATCAGCTTAGGAAAAACTGAAAAATATGTTATATAGTATATAAATATGACATACATTCCTCTCTCTGTATGTCATTTTATCTCTGTTTCTCTCTCTGTCACTTGTGTTATCATTATAAATACATATATATGTATGTTTATACATATATACAAATATGACTATGTCTATAAGTGAATACACACATATACACCTGTGCCTGTATAAATATAGTCTCATATATGTTACTATAAAATGATGAGTCTGATTTATATATCTAAATAAGTATTAACACCTTCTTAAGGAGATGTTTTGGGATATTTAGCCCTAATTATAGAGGAAGCTATCATTAATCAATTTGTCTGGACTCTTGTTTGTAATGGCATTCATGACCTCAAGTGATGGCTAGGTAAAAGAGCAAGTAGGATTGTGTATTTTGAGTTAGGAATACCTAAGTTTAAATCTAATCTTAGACATTATATGTGTGACCTGGACAAGTCACTTAATCTATTTCTACCACAGTTTCCCTATTTGTACAATGGGGATAACAATAGCACCTACTCCCCATGATAGCTGTGAGGATAAAATGAAATGTAAAGCACTTTGAAAATATTAAAACACTATATAAATGCTACTTATTATATTATTTCTATTATCATTGTTAATTAATAAATCTTATTAATCTCCACAATGGTAGCAAATTTTCATTTTCTAAGTGCAGATTGTTTTGTTTTGTTTTATTGAAAAAGCCAAAAGACATTGGCTTCAAATTGGTGAACAAATAATTTGGACATGTTGCTTGTTGATGCTGTTTTTGGGTTAAAAAAATGAGAAGCAGCTATAAAGTGCTGGGTTTATAGTCAGAGAAGCTGGCTTTGATTCCTGGCTCTACCGTTTATTTTCTGTGTGAATAGTTCACATTATTTAGCTTGTTTGACCTCAGTTTTTCCTTCTGTAAAATGAAGAACTTGGATCAGAGGTGTCAAACTTGAAACCAGGATGAGAGAAGCCTCCAAAATTACAGATTACATCCTGAACTGATATAAAATGCAATTGGATAAACGCTTCACAAAATCATAGATAATATTAATTTGGAGCTTTCTAAGTAAACATTTGATCCACAGGATTCCATTTCTATTTGAGTTTGACACTACTGAAAATGAACTTTAAGGTCACTTTCCACCTTTTAGCTATGATGCTATGATGCTAAGATGATAAATCATTTTTGACTTTTAAGCTAATGCAATAGGTACTTTTCATAGAAGTCCTGCTATGAAATACTGAACTATAAAAAGTGAACACTTGACAGAAGATAGTATTGTTATCCTTACTGAATAGCTTCAATCAGAAATAATATGAACTCTTAGTCTTAGAATTAGAAATTGTCAAAGAGGTCCCCTACTTCCATGTCTATCTCAAGTAGAAGTATCTCCCATAATACTCTTCAAAGCAGGCCTCTCAGACTTCTTTAAAACAACCAGGGTCAAGGAATTCAGTATTGACTGAGACAGCCCATGACATTATTGGACAGCTGTAATTCTCAGGAAAGTCTTTATCGCGTTGAAAGAAGACACCATTTTCATGTTATTTTGTACACTTTTGTTCAAGTTCTGTTTTGAGGAACCAAGTAGAACAGGTATAAAGTTTCATCCACATCAAAATTCTTCAGATATTAAAGAGGATACTCATATACTACTTATTCTTTGCATTTTCTAGACTGAAAAAGATCACATAAAGTTCCTTCAATAGATCCACCTATATCTAACTTTCTACTTGCTTTATCACTTTTTATTTCTTTCTCTTGTCACATGTTAGCTTCAGAAATTGACTTTATGGAATTGTTGGATGGTGGAAAGAGTTCACTACTTGAAGTGAGAGGGCCTGTATTAAAGTGTTAAAAGTAATACCTATTATCTGTGTGATCACAAGAAAATGCCTGAATCATGCAATCAACAAATAATTATTAAATACTAACTATATGATAGATATTGAAGTAAGCACTAGGGATGCTAAGAAAGGCCAAAAACAAACCCTGCTATCAAGATAAAAGCTCACATTTGCATCTATAATGTGAGAGGATTGCTTTAATTTACAGAATTAAAAGTTGAAGGACCTTAGAGGTCTCTGTACAAGGATTCCTCTAATTCATACCTGCATAGAGTCTTCTAGTTTTCCTTCAAGGTCTCTACCAGGTGAAACCTCATTACCTTCCAAATCAGTCCATTCTCTTTTTAGATAGGTCTAATTATTGTAAAGTCTTAAAAAAAAACTAAATCTGCCTCACTGTATCTTGACCTTGAGTTTTAATTCCTATAATTCCATTGATGGGGTTTTATCTAAAAGGTATATTGTGCAACTAGATGACCCCTAAGGTTCTTTCCAATTCCAGCCTTCTTGATTTTGTCCAATCACATTCCATGAACACACAGACAGACACATGTAAACAAGGAGGTGTCAATTTGTAATCACAAATATCAGCAACAGCCATCACATGAACTGGATGAGACCTATCTGGTGCCTTCTAAATCAACAACTTGATCTTTCCCTATTACTATCTCCATACTTAAATCAACTTCACTCTTTCTACTAGAAAAAAGCAGCAATACCTGACAGATGAAGCTAGAGAAAGAAGCCTCAGATTACTCATATTGCTTTGATTTATTTAGTTCAAAAATAGTCTGGACTCAGTGCAAAGACTAATAAGTGAGGAGGAAGAGATTTATACTTTATCGAGTTTTTGTCTGTTGTTGAAGTGGTACCTAATTGCTCATAAAGTTTTCAGATGAGGTGCACTTTCCTCTACATATGAAAAACAGAAAAGTGTTAGCCAGGCTAATTGCTTGTGCATTGACTAAAGTAATGGACTTAAAGGAACAGACACCCTGTTCTGAAAATAAAAATTGCATTCAGGATCATAAAATGCATTATTTGTGATCATATTAAGGGCCTAAAATAGAAAGAATATCAATATCTCCTTTTCAATGTGTTAGTATCCTTCTGGCCATGCAATACATTCCTCTGATTAAAGAAAGTGCCTTGCATTATAACTGAGATTATTGGAAGAGAAACACCATTAGTCCTTCCTCTGTGGTGTAAGTTAGGTAGGAATAAAGTCTTCAATTATAGAAGAGAAAGTGGATAGGTGGATTGCCTTGATTTCCTGTAAAGGGGGGACTCCATGTGCTCATGTGAAACAAAATTGAAAGTAAAAAAGTGAGGCAGGAAAGGGGGAATAAAAGATGAATGAAAATGCACAGATATTATATGTGTGTATGTATGTATATATACATATAAACATATATGCATATGTTTATATGTATATGTACACACATATATGTTTATCCCATTTGACACCAATACTGAACTATATCTGTAACCTAGTACACACACACAAATACGTGTATTATCTACATATATAATCATACATATCCATGTAGACATACACATATGTGCATATGTATATCAACAGATATGTGTATATATGTATATGTGTATATATACATATATGTATATGTGTGTATGTGTGTGTATGTATGTATGTATGTATGTAGAAAGAGAGAGAGAGACAGAGTGATAGTTGTTGTCCTTTGTTCTTGAAGAGGACCAAAATGGCATCACTATGTTAGAGTAAAGTTTCAGTGTGTCTGACTGTGGCTGATCAGACCAATATGAGCTTGGAATACTCTACCACAGGTCGGGCATATAATTTATAATTGTTCATTTAATTACTAGGCTGTGACTTAATTAAACCTGGGGTAACACATTATTGTGTTGATATAAGTACATTCATTAGAAACTTTTGGCAGATTGAAAGACATTTAGGCTTGTGAACAAAATTTTGAGCACAGTCATCATTAATCAATTTGTCAGGTGATATACCTAAATCAATTAGACAAATTTGCAATCAGGTTGGATGCAGAAATGTCAACAGAAGTGTAATTTACTGACTTACTTAACATTGTTAATCAGTAGGTAGTTCTTGCAAATGAAAAGAGAGAGAATGAGAAAGGGAATGAGGAAGGGAAGGAGAGAGAGAGAAGAAACAAGAAGAGAAGAAAGGATGGAATGAGGGAGGGAGAGAGGAAGAGAGACAGTGAGAGAGATGAAGTAAAAAGAAGACAGAAGTGGGAGAAAGAGTCACAAAGAGATATAATATTTAGTTTATCTGATTCACACTGACTTAATTACTGGGTGCATGCTTTTAGTGGCATACCATTAAAGTGGTCTTTGATGCTTTAGATGAGTGGAATGGTTGGAACACACATGTCATTCAAAGGGATTGCACTGATACTGCTATAAATAGAGCAAAAGAAAGATGTGAAGAAAGAAATAGATGAATAAGTGTGAGGAAAGAGTCTAAAGTCATGTTTGCATAGGCTAAAAAAAAGTAGAGAGGTGTCAGATACTTGGTTTATTAAATCAGTTATGCAGTATTTTAGAATTGACTAATGGGACTAGAATCATTCAGTTTGCCTTTCTATTCTGAACTATATCAGTAACCTAGTACACACACGTATATATGTGTATTATCTACATATATATACATCATACATATCCATGTAGACATACACATATGTGCACATGTATACCAGCACATATGTGTATATATGAGTATGTGTATATATACATATATGTATATATGTGTATGTGTATGTGTGTGTATGTATGTATGTAGAAAGAAAGAGAGAGACAGAGAGAGTGATAGTTGTTGTCCTTTGTTCTTGAAGAGGACCAAAATGGCATCACTATATTAGAGTAAAGTTTCAGTGTGTCTGACTGTGGCTGATCGGACCAATATGAGCTTGGAATACTCTACCACAGGTCGCGCATATAAATAGTCCCTGTGAACATCTGGGGTGTATTCTCTAAATTTTCACAACCTGTGTGTCCTTTGAGCTATTTCAATTCTGTTTTGCTCATATAGCACAATACTATATGATGTGGATGGTATATGCCAGTGTCTTTCATGTCACATAATCAATTGCAAAGTTCTTAAGAGAGACCTTGAGAATATCCTTTTATCACTTCTTCTGAATACCACATGAGCACTTGCCCTGTGCGAGTTATCCAGTAAGTAATCTCTTTGGCAAGGTTATGTTTTGCATTAGAACAACATCTAAGTTGCCCTCTCTGAAGCAGAATTTGAACACTTGGCTGTTTAGATCGAGAAAGGACCTTAGTATCTGGTACCTTATCCTGCCACGTGATCTTCTGAATCTCCCTAAGATAATTCAAATGGAAGCTATTCAGTTTCCAGGCATGGTGATACTATCCAGGTTTCACAGGCATACAACAAGGAGGTCAATACAAAGGATCTGTAGACCTTCAGTTTGGTAGTCAGTCTAATACCTCTTTTCTCCCACACTTTCCTTAGGAGCCTTCCAAACACTGAGCTGGCTTTGGAAACTCACACTTCAACCTCATTATCAATATGTACATCCCTGGAAAGTATAGTACTTAACTCTGTCTCAATTTCCTTATCTGTAAAATGAACTGGAGAAGGAAATGGCAAACCACTCCTGTATCTCTGCCAAGAAAACCCCAAATGGGGTCATGAAGAGTCAAATAGTACTCAAAAATGATTGAACAGCAATGTGTATGTAACGGTATAAGAGAAGAAGGATTGGTCTTGGAGTCAGACCATGCCTGGTTTATTCTGATATCTAGCAACCAATTAATATTAAAGCCAAGACCCCTGCACTTTTGAATGCATCAGAACAGCTCTCTATATCATAGAACTTATATTATACTTAATTGAAAAAAAAAGATACAGACAAATGAATTATCAAGTTACTGTTAAAGTCACCATATGGGTAAGGTTCAAAATTGAAAGCGATTGTGATGATGTTGGTAGTAGCAGTAGATGTGATAAAAATAATCATAGTGTCAATATCAAATGACATATATAAAGGACTTTAAATTTTGCAAAGCATATTACATGTAAAATATCTTTAGTTTTTTCCAACAAATATAAAATCTTTTGTCCCTTCTAGAGTCCAATCTTCTGCCACTTACTCCCCTTCCATGTAGTCTATGAGGTAGCTCCATTGGCCTATGATTATTCCTCACACATGACACTGTACCACCCGATTCCATGATTTGCAAGGGTCATTCCCCAAGCTTAAAAGGATCTTTTTCCTCACTGACACTGCCTAGTTTATCTTCTTCCTTCAATATTTACCTCAAATCCCACCTCCTACTGTGGCTATCTCCTCCCCCAATTATCTATTAAGTGCTTAGCACAGTATCTGGCACTCAGTGGACAGTTAATAAATGCTTTGTCTCTCCCCCTCCAAAGTCCTTTGAGGTTTTCTTCTATTTACACTGTATATATCTTGTATTCATGTGATTATTTTTATATTGTCTCTCCTTTTGAATGTGAGCTTCTTAAGAGCAGGGACTTTGCTTTTGTCTTTTTTTCACACATTCAATTTGAATAAGCAAACAATGATTAAGTACCTCCTTTAGGCAAGCTACTGTGCTAGTCACAGAAAATACAAAAGCCAAAATCAAATGGTCCCTGCTTTCAGGGTTCAAATCCTACTTCCACTGCTTATTATATATGTGACCTTGGGCAATCATTTTTTTTTCTTTCTCTCAACCTTGTTTTCATTGTGTTGTTATTTATCCTTTTCCAAGAAGACCAATGATATCATGAGAGTGATGCCTTGACTTGCAAATAAGTTGAATTTAAGTGAGGCAGGGTTGCACAGAGCCTATCTCTCTCTTCCAGTGTCATCCAAGTCTAATGGTAGGCAAAAAGTCAAGATGACTGGTGATGGCCCATGATGCAGTGGAAGATCTTGGTGTCTTTGATGTCTGACTAAGTTGTAAATGCTCTACAGAATCTGCTTCAGTCACCATCATAGCTGTTGGAGCTTTTTTTTTTTAATTTCCATAAAGTGTAAAAGGAAGATATTGCACTTCTGAGATCCTTTCAATCACACTCTAAATGCGAATGGCTCCTAATTGCACCTAGGATCAAATACACACTCTTCTGAAATTTAGAACCCTTCACACCCAGGCTCCAACATATCTTTCCAATATTATTAGAATGAAATTATTAGAGAGACCTTAGAGTTTCAGAATACAAGGGTTCAAATCCTTTTTCTGTTACTTTTTATTTGTGTGACCTACAGAAAGCTAATTAATTTTTCAATATCATAATTAAAAGAAGGGGTTGGATTAGCTGATCCCTAACAACAATCATTTAAAAAAAATTAACTAAGGTTACTTTCTGTTGGGGGACATATAGATAGATAGATAGATAGATAGATAGATAGATAGATAGATAGATAGATAGATATAGATATAGTTATATATAGATATATATCTATATGTCTATATAGATATATGTATATATAGTGGGCTAGAACATTTCTACAAATTGACTCAATTATATAGAAGTAAGTACAAAATATTATTTATAATCTCAGGAGTAAGGAGAGATCATTGACACTGAGAAGGTAATGCATATGAACATAATTGCATAGCTAGTAAGTAGAAAAGACACCTTTGGAACCAAAATGTGATACCAACCAAAGTTACAATAGGAAATCAAGGAAGGAAAAACATATGTTATTTGTAGCACTTTGCTAGCTGTTGGGGACACAAAAATAAAAACAAAATTTGTCCTCAAGGACTTGTCCTCAAGGAGCTTTCAGTCTATTTTCCTTTTCCTATAGTCTCTGCCTAATCTTTACATTCTACTTTCAGGAGGCAAAACAAATCCATTTTAGACTTTCATTTGTGCTTCAAATTACATTTATCAAGCATTTGCATTTGAGGATACAAAGATAAAAGCAAAATAGTCTTTATTCATTTAATTAAATCTTGTTGAATTAAAAACAATAAACAAAGGCTTGGAGTCCATAATTATCATGACTTCACAAGAGAGAATGAAAAGACTCAGTTTAAAAAGAATTGGAGAGTCATTTGGAATATAGTTAGTAGAGGAAGAATATTCAGGAACATGGGTAGAAGCTTTTGTTGTTGTTTGTTTGTTCTTGATAGTTAATAAGGAATAACTGGAGGTCTTTGAAAAAGCAGATAACATGATAAAAATTGAATTTTATGAAGGTAAATGTTATAAGATGTGTGGTAATGGGGATTAGACAGGAGTCATGCAAAATAACTAGAAGGCAACTATAATAATTCAAGTGTTTAGGCCACTATTATCTCTCAGTTGGAATATAAACATTTCCTAATGCTTTTTAATGAATAACAACATTTGAGGCAGAGATAAGATGGCAGAGTAAAGGCAGGGACCCACCTGAATTCTCCCCCAAACTCCTCCAAAATCATTTAAATAAGGGCTCTAAAAAAATTCCAGAGTGGCAAAAACCACAAAAAAGACTGAGAGAAACAATTTTGCAGCTCAAGAAAACTTAGAAGGTGGACATGAAAGGTCTATTGTTACGGGGTGAGAGAAATGTACAGTCTAGCCAAGGCAGCACCAGCCAGACCTGGCCCCAGTCAGACCAGGCCCCAGCAAACCAGGAGTAGGCCTTTGGAACCTGATTTCTAGACCTCTAAGCCTACAGACACCAAACACTAATTAGGTCAACAGGAAATGTCTGTCATACCTGGGTGACAGTGGAGCACAGTCCAGGCTAGCGCAGTAAGCCAAGAACAGGTCTTGGGAACCAGTGGTGGCAGCATAAGCTTCTGCAGCTCTCAGCATAGACCATAAGGGAGTCAAACAAATGGTCAGAAGGAGATTACAAAAATCTTTTTGCTAGTATTGAGGCAGGACTCCATTGCTCATACTCCTATCAAGGTCACATTCCTAGGTGGCAGTTCCAGTGTGAGAAGGAACACTAGCACACCAGAACTTCTGGCCATGGTGGAGCATGGACCCTCTTCACACTTCCGAGGCAGAAAAGAGTGCTTGTGGTCACTGAGAGATCAAAAAACATGCTAGGAGAATGGGGAACACCTCTCCTTACATCGTACCTCCTTGGAAAAACTGAAAGCTTACAGGTCCTTACAAATATTTCTGAAAACAATTGCAAAAATCCATGAAGCTTGGGATAGTGCACCCTCCACACTAGAAGCAGAGACCTATTTTAACAAAGAGAAAGGGAAAATGGGCAAACAACAACAACGGAAAAAAAAAACTGACCATAGAAAGTTAATATGGTGACAGTAAAGATCAAAATGCATACTCAGAAGAAGATAACAAAGCCTCCAAGAAAAATATGAATTGGTCTCAAAAAGGGCTTCTGAAAATCAAGTAAGAGAGGTAGAGGAAAAGTTGGAAAGAGAAATAAGTGTTATGCAAGAAAATCATGAAATACCAGTCAATAGATTGGTAATGGAGACACACACACACACACACAAACACACACACACACATACACGCACACACACACACACACACACCCCAAAAAAAGCACAGGAAAATAAAACATTAAAAAGCACACTAGGCCAAATGGCAAAAGAGGTACAAAAAGCCAATAAGTAGAAGAATACCTTAAAAAGTACAGTTGGTCAAATGGAAAAAAAGAAGTGCAAGAATTCAATGTTAAAAAAAAACTTTTTAAAAATTGATTTGGCTAAATGAACAATGTGATACAAAAGCTTGCTGAAAAAACTATTTAAAAATTAGAATGGAGAAAATGGAAGCTAATGACTTTATCAAAAATTAAGAAACAATAAAACAAAACCAAAAGAATGAAAAAAATAGAAGACAATATGAAATATCTCATTGAAAAAACAACTGACCTAAAAAATAGATACAGGAGAGATAATATGAGAATGATCGGACAACTTGAAATGCATGATCAGAAAAAGAGCCTAGACATCTTTCAAGAAATTATTAAGAAAAACTGCCTTGATATTTCAGAAGGAGAGGGTAAAAGAGAAATTGAAAGAATCCAATGATCACCTCCTGAAAAAGATCCCAAAATGAAAACTGCCAGGAATATTATAGCCAAATTCCAGAACTCCTAGGTCAAGTAGAAAATATCATAAAGAGCCAGAAAGAAAAAATTCAAATAGCAAGGAACCACAGTCAGAATTACACAGGACTTAGCAGCTCATACATTAAATGATCAAAGGAGTTAGAATATGATATTTCAGAGGGCAAAACAGATAGGATTACACTAAGAATTAACTACCCAGTAAAATTGAGTATAATCCTTCAGGGAAAAAATGGACATTCCATGACACCCCCCCACACACACACACATGTGAAAGACTATATACTAGAGCATAAAATCTCACAATCCAATGCAGAAGGTCAGAAATATTAAATGTATCATTTTCAGATCATGATGCAATAAAAATTACATAAAATAAAGGGCAATGGAAAGATGGACTAAAAATTAATTGGAAATTAAATCATCTAATTCTTAAGAATGAGTCAAACAAAAAAACATAGAAGTAATCAAAAACTTCATCGAAGAGAATGACAATAATGACACAACATGCTAAAACTTATGTGACATAGCCAAAGAAGTTCTTAAGGGAAAAATTCTAATCTCTAAATAATTACATGAATAAAATAGAGAAAGAGAAGATCAATGAATTGGGCATGCAATTTAAAAAAAAAGCTAGGAAAAGAACAAATTAAACATTCATAACTAAATACCAAATTGAAAATTTGAAAATCAAAGGAGAGATTAATAAATTTAAAATTAAGAAAAATATTGAACTAATAAATGAAACTAGGAGCTGGTTTTATGAAAAAAAAATAATAGATAGACCTTTGGTTAATTTGGTTATGAAAAAAGGAAAGAAGAGAACCAAATTACCAGTATCAAAAATGAAAAGGATGCATTCACTACCAATGAAAAGAAAATTAAAACAATAATTAGGATCTATTTTTTCCAACTGCATGACAATAAATCTGACAATTTGGGTGAAATCAATGAATATTGACAAAAAGACAAATTACCCAGATTAACAGAAGAGGAAGTAAAATACTTAAATAACTCCATCTCGAAAAAAAGAAATTGAACAAACCATCGTGATTTTACCAGCAAATTCTATGAAATATTTAAAGAACAATTAATCCCAGGATATTTGGGAAAATAGGTGGAGTCCTACCAAATTCTATTTTATGATACAAATATGGTATTGATACCTAAACCAAGAAGAGTAAAAACAGAGAAAGAAAGTTATAGACCAATTTCCCTAATGAATATAGATGCAATTTTAAAAAACAAAATACTAGCAAAAAATTATGGCAACTTATCATAAGAATAATACACTATGACCAGGTAGGAGTTTTACCAGGAAAGCAGGGCTGGTTCAATATTAGGAAAACTATCAGCATAATAGATTATATCAACAACAAAAGTAACAAAAAACACATGATTATCCCAATAGATGCAGAAAAAGCTTTTGAAATAATAAAACATCCATTCCTATTAAAAAACTAGAGAGCATAGGAATAAATGGAACTTTCTTTAAAACAATAAGTAGCATCTGCCTAAAACCACCAGCAAGCATTATATGTAACAAGGATAAGCTAGAAATATTTCCAACAAGATAGGTGGGCGAAACAAGGTTGTTCTTTATTACCACTGTTATTTAATGTGGTACTAGAAATGTTAGCTTTAGCAATAAGAGAAGAAAAAGATATTGAAGGAATTAGAATAGGCAAAGAAGAAACAAAGCTATCACTCTTTGCAGAAGATATGATGACATTCTTAGAGAATCCTAGAGAATTAAGTAATCAATCCTAGAGAATCAAAAGCTCCCTGAAATAATAAACAACTTTAGCAAAGTTGCAGAATATAAAATAAACCCACATGAATCATCAGGATTTCTACAAATTACTAACAAAGACTAAGAGCAAGAGATAGAAAAAGAAACTAAATTTAAAGTTAAAATAGACATTATAAAATATTTGGAAGTTTATCCATCAAAACAAACACAGGAGCTATATGAACCCAATTGTAAAACATTTTTCACACAAATAAAATAAGATCTAAGTAACAGGAAAAAACAGCAGCTGCTCATGGGGAGGCAGTATTAATGTAAAAGGACAATTCTACCTAAATTAATTTACTTATTCAGTGCCATACCAATTGAACTATCAAAAATTATTTTATTGAGCTAGGAAAAATAATAACAAAATTCATCTGGAAGAACAAAAGGTCGAGAATATCAAGGGAATTAATGAAAAGAAATGCTAGGGAAGATGGCCTAGCCAGACCAGATCTTAACTTGTATTATAAAGCAGCAATCATCAAAACTACTTGGTACTGACTGAAAAATAGAGTGGTGGATCAGTGGAATAGGTTAGGCATGCAAGACATAACAGGCAATGACTATAGTAATCTATTGTTTGATAAACCCAAAGACTCCAGCTTCTAGGGTAAGAATTCACTATTTGACAAAAACTGCTGGAAAAACTGGAAAATAGCATGGCAGAAACTAGCCATAAGCCAACATCTTACCCCATATACCAAAATAAAGTCAAAATGGGTACATGATCTAGATATAAATTCTGATACTATGAGCAAACTGGTAGATCAAAAATAGTTTACCTTTCAGATCTATGGAGAAGGGAAGAATTTATGACCAAATAAGAGATAGAGAAATGCAAAATGGATAGTTTTGATTACATTAAATTGAAAAGTTTTCACACAAACAAAACCAACACAATGAAGATTAGGAGGAAAACAGAAAATGAAGAAAGATTGTTTACAAGCAGTATCTCTGACAAAGGCCTCATTTCTAAAATATATAGACAACTGAATAAAATTTATAAGAATACAAATCATTCCCCAATTGATAAATGGTCAGAGGATATGAATAATATGTTTTCAGATGAAGAAATTAAAGCTAGCTATAATCATATGAAAAAATGCTCTAAATCACTACTGATTAGAAAAATGCAAATAAAAACAACTCTTAAGTACCACATCACATCTATCAGATTGGCTAATGTAACAAAACAGGAAAAATTATAAGTGCTGGAGAACATGAGGGAAAATTGGAACACTAATGCATTGCTGGTGAAGTTGTGAACTGATCCAACCATTCTGGAGAGCAATTTTGAACTATGGCCAAAAGGCTATCAAACTGTGCATACCCTTTGTTCCAACAAAACCAATACTAGACCTATATACCAAAGAAATCATAAAAAAAAGGACACCCATGTACTAAAATATTTATAGCAGATCTTTTGGGGTGGTAAAAAATTGGAAATTAAGGGAACGGCCATCAATTGAGAAGTAGATGAACAAGTTGTGGTATATGAATGTAATGGAATATTATTGTTCTATAATAAATGATGATGAGTATCAGGAGCAGCCCACACTCCTGAAATGGGTCGGAGATGCAGTGGAAGAAAAGACATGGGTCAGGCAGGATGCAAGCGAGCAATCCGTTTATTCATCTGAGGGTTAGGGTTTATATAGAGCCTTAATAGAAAACTACATTGTTTCAAAGAATCATTTCCATGGGACAATTTTTCTATGCTATCCCTAGTATGTGTCTTCTAGCATACACTCCTGCTTGATATCAGGGTGTACGTGGCAAAAAGCTATTAACCTTGTTGCAAGAACTTGTTAGCCTTGTTCCTGGTGACATGGGTATGTTCCTGCTTTCTCAGGCTTTGTGTTTCCAGTTCTAGGGACTCTTTATCTACAAGTATAGCATGTTTTCAGGGTCATGGAGAGCCTGCTACAGATGATTATGAGCACATTCACACAGGAACAGGATTCAATTAAGAAGTTGCCTGGACTTAGGAAAGCACTCCATCTCTCGGCCCTCAACAGATGAGGAGGATTTTTAAAAAATCTAGAAAAATTTACGTTAATTGATATTGAGTGAAGTGACAGAACTAGGAGAACATTGTACACAGTAAAAGCAACCTCGTACAATGACCAATTTTGACAGATTTATCTCAGCAGCACAATAATCTAAGACAATTCAAAAAGAATCATGATGGAAAATGCTATGCACATCCAGAAAAAGAACTGCAGTCAGAATGAAAATTGAAGCATATTATTTTCTTTTTTTCTTTTTTTTTGTGATTTTTCCCTTTTGTTCTGATTCTTCTCTCACAACATGACTAATGTGGAAACTTGTAATATAATTGTACATGTCTATATATCAGATTGCAGGCCCTCTTGGGGAGGGAGTAGGGAATATAGGGGCATAATTTAGAATTCAATATCCTGTAAAATTGAATGTTGAAAACTAAAATTAAATAAGTGTATTAATTTAAAAAAAGGAAAAAAGGACATTCAATGAAATATAGGACTTTCAAGCATTATTTTTAAAAATAATTAATTTATATATTTTTAATTTCCAACATTCATTTCCATAAGCTTTTGAGTTTTAAATTTTCTTCTCCTTCCTCCCCTCCCCCCTCCCCAATATGGTGTGCAATCTGATATAGGCTCTACTTATACATTCATATTAAGCATATTTTCCCATTGGTCATGATGTAAAGAAGAATTAGAACTGATGAAAGGAACCACGAAAGTGAAGCAATAAAACAAAACAACAAAAGAAAAGTAGAGCAAATAGCATGCTTCCACATGAATTTAGACTTCATACTTCTTTCTCTGGATGTGGATAGCATTTTCCATTGTGAGTCTTTTGGAGTTGTCTAAGATCCTTGCATTGCTGAGAAGAGCCAAGTCTATCAAAGTCAGCACAATGTGGCTGTTACTGTGTATAATGTTCTCCTGGTTCTGCTCATTTCACTCAGCATCAGTTCATTTAAGTCTTTCCAGGTTTTTCTGAAATCCACCTGCTCATCATTTTTTATAGCAAAATAGTATTGATAGTGCAGTTATTTCCTAATTTTCCAACCAGTTGATAGACTTCATCACTCTCCTGGATTGGTTGCCTTTTTCCCTCTATGCTCCTTTCAGCATTTTTTAAATATATGTTGTCTTCTTCCATTAAATTGTTAGCTCTTTGAGGTCAAAGGCTAACTTTTACCTTTTTAAAATATCCCTAGAACTTATCATAGTGTCTAATGTATAGTAGATGCTTAATAAATGTTTGTTGATTTATTCTTATTCCAATTCCTATGTTATTTCCAATTTATGATATTGCTCACATTTTGATAGCATTTTATTAGGTACTTCTCACCCCCCCCCATATTAACTCCAAAAGTCAGTAGTACAATTATTAGTCGCATTTATTTAGAGGACAAAATTTAAACTTATATTTATCCAATGTAATACATTGTACAAAGTTAAAACTTGAATCCAGACTCCCAATACTAACTATGTCTTTCCACAATATCATGCTACTTTTGAAAGAGATACTCATATTTCCCAGAGTCAATTTTCTTATTCTGAGTCAACAATCTGACAACTTGATAAGAGCCACCAACAAAAATATTTCCTATTTTGTTACTCACCTATTCCTGCAAATCAAAAAACAATGACTCAAAGTGTACACTGTGAAATTATCATAACAAGCTTGGCCCTAAAAAGGTGTAGAGATGGAAGACTATAAGGGTAGAACACAACATATAATTTTGCATTTTATTATTATGTTGGTTAGTTTTGCTGAACTGCTTTTTCCTTATCTCTCTTTTCTTAATTCTTTGTCATATCAGGTGACTCAGGATTGTGTTGATCATAGGACATATTAGGGAATTACTGTGATAGGAAATAAAATACACCCATACACATTTTAATAGCAATGTTTGTAATCAAACATAGGTCTAAACTGATCTGAAATCGGGGTCTATGGCTGGATACTTGTGGTGCTTACTGAAACATTACTTGGTGCCACCAGTTACCTCATGGATCCAAACTGCCTGATTTTTCTGGCTACATGAATAAGACAAATGCCTAGAAAAGGATGTGATATTCCTGCTTCTTTATGCTTGGCAAAACAACAAATGAAGTATAGCATGCCAAATATTTTTGGGAAGATATTTCTAAACTGGCACATATCCATAGCAGGTAAGGACTTATGGTGAAGTGACTTGAAACCATGTCATACTACTACAAGTGGAAGTACTGGGAGTATTTAGTCTGACAGAAGTGAAGACTAGGATTATAGTGCCATGTTCATGATCTTAAAATATTTGTAGGGCTCTTATATGATTAAAAGTTTAGATCAGGGGTGGGGAACCTGAGGCCTCAAGTTCGTATATGGCCTTCTAGGTTCTTGGGTGCAGCCTTTCGACTAAGTCCAGGTTTTACAAAACAAATCCTTTTATTAAGAGGATTTGTTCTATGAAGTTTGGATTCAGGCAAAGGGCTGCACTCTAGAACCTAGAGGGCCACATGTAGCCTAGAGGCCACAGGTTCCCCACCCCTGGTTTACACTATTTCTGGTTTACCCCAGGAGACAGAACTAGAAGAAAGTTACAGCCAGGCAGAGTTTGACTTAAAATAAGGAAAAGCTTGTTTAACTTGTTTTACAATCACGTAATAATGATAACTTGGAGATCCCCAATAGAAGAAATATAAAGGAGCAGAGATAGTGCATGTCTGTTAGTCAGGTGTGTTTATAGACCCCATTCTGCAAACTTCTTATTTGTAACCCTGTTCTTGATTCTCATTTCTTTTCACTTTGTTGGTGTTAACCTCTTAAATGTCTCCCTGTTTTTTCTATTTCAATACCACAGTTCCCTCTGCAACCAAATGTCCTCAAATATCTCCTGGGATTTTCACATAACTAGAAGTTCAAGTTCCAACCCTTGAACTTGCCTCCCAATCTAAACACTCTTTTTCTTTGCAACTGGACACCAATAAGAAACATCATAGATGTTTGTGCATCCTCTTCTTTAAGGTGATTAAGGTACCTCTTTAAGTCTAAAAGTTGGAAAAAAAAAAGGTGTCACCTTGTAGCAAAAGTTCCTCTCTGGCAACTTTCTATACTAATGACATCAGAGGCACATTTCCAATCCTAAGCATATTTCCAAATCATGAATAGAAATGATACATTTTATGAAACTTGAAATATTTGCTATGTTATTGCAATCAGAGAAGCAGAACCATTGAAATATGAGAGCTGAAGGCAACAAGCTGGTTCCAGCAACTTGAAACAAGGGCATAAAGATTTTCTCTTGGAATCCCAAATTACTGAAAATAGCAAACAAACTTAAGCAGATCTCTATTCTCTGGGCAGTGTTTATTAAAGGTCAGTTTGCCACTAAATAATTCCGTAACTGCTCCTTTGGAACATAGGTGTGACAGAGAAAGAACTGTTTGAGGCTTTTTCTTGAGTGAACAGTGAAACTCTTGATATTTTCTTTTGAAATTCTTGAGTAAATTTTCCCTCTTCATCTATGTCTGCCTTGCTTTTCCATATGCCTAGGGTAAAGTCTTGAGCATTGGACTGGACTGCATGATATTTGAAGTCTAAAAGGAGAAAAAGTACATATAAAAAGTGTGTATGCATAATTCAAGAGGAGTGTAAGGCATAAGAAGTGCATTATGGATGGGGATGGGATAGATTATGAAGGGCTTTGAACAAAAGACATAGAGTTTCATATTTGATCTAGGTTAGAATTGGGAGCTTTGTGTGGGGGGGTGGGAGGAGGAGTGATACAATGATCATTTTGCTGAGTGAAAGACAGACTGAAATGGGTAGAGACTTTTGTCAGTGACACCAATCAGCAGGTTATTACAGTGATGCATATGTAAGGTCTTGAAGATCTGAACCAGGATGGTAGAAGTTTTAAAAGAGAGAAAGAAAAAGGAGAAAGTTTTAGAGGAGAAAAAGAATAATAAGAGAGATTTTACAAAAGTAAAATCAACATGTCTTGGCAAGAGATTGGATTTGGAAGAATAGAGTGGGTGAGGAGTTAAAAGAAGACATTGAGGTTGTGAGCCTCAGTAATTTGGAGGATATTAGTACCCTCAATAATAACAGGGAAGTTAGGAAAAGGGGAATGTTTGAAGGAGAAAGGGAGATCAATTTCCTAGTTTTATAGCATAAGTAGTAGAGTGAGGATTTGTAATTAAATCCTCTGTCTTCTGTTTTACTGTTCTTTCTGTTAAATCATGCTGCATTCTCATACCTTGCCCTTCACATATCATTTCTCAAATAAATATTCTATATCATTCAGGGTTTTGTTGCTGTTGTTGTTTTATTTGTTTTTGTTTTCAATTGTACATAAATATGACTTTAAGCAGAGTTCCTGGTAAACAAATAGTCAAGACTATACATTTGAACAATTTATAAATAAGAACTAAAGGGACAAAAAAAAAGTCAGACGTTTCTGCCAAGTTTCTTAGGCTGGGAGTTCTATCAGTGCATAGTTTTCCTACTTTAAATTTAGTGCTGACTTCACTAGAGCAGAAAATAGATTTGAAGACAATGAAAAATGCACCACTTTATTTCCCTGAGGTGTTCACTGTATAGTAGGCCTTCAGCAAAACTAATTTTATACCAACAGACAAACAACAAAGCTAATCTTCAAATGCAAAATATGTGTGCGTGTATGTGTATGTGTGTGTGTGTGTGTGTGTTTGTGTAAAAAGGCTAAATTATTTTGCTAAGTATTGATTTCCTATTCCTTGTTAGGGATCTTCAAAACAAGTTGAGGATTTCTTGTACGTGTTTGCAGCAACAATAGTAATCAAGGAGGATGTTCCATCTAATTAGTATTACAAGGATTTCCTAACAGAAATTTCATCAAGGAAGAAATGAAACAAAACTTCAGTTTCAGAGTTGGAAAGGATCACAGAGATCATTCAATCCAATGCTCTCATTTCATAGAGGAAGGAATAGAGGCCCAACAAAGAAAAGAGACTTGTCAGGAGGTGATATCCTTCAGTGAACCAGAATTAGTGATAGGGTCATCAGTTCATAGACTTAATGCTAGAAGGAAATTAAGAGGTCATTTAAATCAACTGTTATATTACAGTTGAGGAAATTGAGATTCAGAAAATAAATGACTTGTTCAAGGTCACATATTTCATTGAAACTCTATGGCAAATCAAATAGTTTAACTGACATGTAAAAAGCTTCAGGACACTGCTAAATACCATCTCTAGAACCCTTAATCGCTTTCAAGATCACCATTCTTTGATCTAGAAAGAATTACCCTCATACATTTGAAAGTAGAAGATACCTTAGACACCATTAAATCCAATTTCCTCATTTTTAAATTGAGGATTCAGAAGCTCAGAGATAGAGAAGTGACTTGCCTAGGGTTATATAGATAATAGGGAATTCAAACCCTGATTCTCTCACTTCAAATTTAGTTCCCTTTCTACTGCATCTAGTTATACCTAAGTGATTCCACAAGATGTTAGCATAGAACTGGGACATGATGATTCCCTAAATGGAGCTCTTGTCGTAATGATAAGTTGTTGCCCAGTTGTATGCCTCTTTATGCTAACATCTGTGCTATAAGAGAGGAAAAAAAAATGTTGGACCCTCTATTTAATTCTTTGCAAGATGGGCAAGGGATGTATGTGATGGAAAATCAGTCAGCAACTAGTCAGTCAATAAGCTTTTATTAACTACTTGGTATGTTCTAGACTCTGTGCTAAGCACTGAAGATAAAATGAAAGGCAAAAATACAGTCCCTGCCCTTAAACAGCTCATATTATAACAGGGGAAACTACATGAAAATAATCATATACACACAAGATACAGACAGTGAAAATGAAAGGTCATAAAAAAGGGAAAGGACGAGTAATAAGCAAGACCAAGAAAGACTTTAATATTGAAGCTTACTGTTGAAGGTAGCCCAGGGAAGCCAGGAGGCTGAGGGGACATGCAGTCAAAATGAAGTTGTAAGTAACACAATGCCTGGTAGATAGTGCTTAATAAATGCTTTTTGACTGATTAGATTGGTGATAACCTTTCATGTACTTTTTAATACTAATATTCTGTAAAACCATAAGAAATTATGACTAATAATAAGGGAGTTGGATTGGGTACCTCCCAGAGTGCCAAAAATTAGAGAGTGCTAAAAATACTGATTTCAGGCCCACTCTCTCCACTGTAGTTGGCCCACTCACATAAACCCTTCTCTGCCCAGCCACTACCCAGATGGCAGTTTCACCCTATAACCCTCTCACTCATCCACCCTAAGCACAACAAACTTTATACTCCTTTGCAACTTCCTTAGAGGTGGAAATCTCATGGTGTGAAGTGATTTCCTTCCTTCCTCCTGCAGCTTTCTGCCACACCCACAGTAGCAGTCTCCTCCCTTCTATCAAGCACACCATGCCACTGTGTTTATAGTTACAATCCTGGTAATCACAGCTATGGGATATAATGATCTTTTTTTTTTTCCTGCAACTTTTTCTCCTGTTTCAACTAGACAATGTGTGAATCAAATGTGTTTAATATCTGAGAGGCTAGCAAAAAATGGAGAAATATGAGTGTTTTAATTAGTTCACATTTTAAGGATTTTCTTTGTCTCTGTGTATGTGTGTGTGTTTGTGCTTGACCTCTGATATTATGAAAAGATGATGGCCCATTAGAGTAATCAGCCAATCAAGAACTATGAAGTTCCCAAACTAATTAAAATGATTCAGGATTTATGGATTATGCAATAAACATTAAAAAGCAGAATACATTTCCATTTTAAT
Organism: Vombatus ursinus; assembly: GCF_900497805.2. Classification (NCBI taxonomy): domain Eukaryota; kingdom Metazoa; phylum Chordata; class Mammalia; order Diprotodontia; family Vombatidae; genus Vombatus; species Vombatus ursinus. Next base: position 12,808,352 of record NW_020954642.1, read on the forward strand.
GAGAGGGCTGCAAATTTCAGGACTCCACTAAGTTGGAAAGTGCATTATAACATGAACCACCTGCCATAGCACCGTGCTTATTATTCAAAATGAGAGGATCTACGGTATTCTAACTAGGACACAGCATTATACGTACATACACATACAAATACATCTTTTTCACTCAGAAAAAAAAAAACAATATTTAAGAAACCATTGGAAGGAAAGATCTACCATGGCTATGTATATATGCTACCCATTTTCCTCCTTTTGAAGACCTTGTCCCTGGAGTGAATGATTGGGTCCCTGTCCACCTAGTACAAAACCTTTCCATCCTTTCTTATTATCTTTCCCACTCCCTCCTCTGGATCCTTTGTTACCTCTTCCTCTCCTATTTCTTTAATTTTTCGTTCACATTTCATTCTAATCCCTTTCCCTTTCCCCTCACTCTACCTTCTAGCATACTAGAGTGAAAAGACATAGTCCAAATGTTGCCTTTGATAATTACTACTTACATAAACTTGGACAGGTTCTGTAACTTCAATTTTCCTCAATTTCATAATATGTAAAGTGATAATAATAATGTTTGTAATTACTTCCTTTTGGGGTTATCTTATTGTAACTTTCTCAACATTAAACCACTATAAAAACGTGAGTTGTTATGTATTTGACCTTAGACAAGTCATTTGTTGTCTTTGAGACTGAATTTCATCTTCAGAAAAACAGGGATAGTTATAGAGACTAGAATTGTTATTTCATTGGTTTAGGGAAATTTTATATGAGGAAATCCTACCAATTCAGATTGGTACCTATGTTTCAACTTATACCCTTAGAGAGTTTCCCAGAACATTAAGAGTTTAAGTGGCTTGCTCCAGGATCACATAGGTAGCATGGGAACTTCTTTGGGCCTCAGTTTTATACTTTACAAAGCTACTTTTATAGACCAGATAAGTTCTAGGGTATCTTCTAACTAAGACATTCCATGATCCTTTATTGCTGAAAGGGAGCATCAGTTAAGATAACAATTTCTGCATTTCTGTAATGGAGAACAAGAAACATTCAGAAAGTTCTTCATTTAATGTGAACTCATCTCAATGATCAGGTTCACTCAATCATAGTAAGTGTTTTGTTAATCCACATCCTGATTTTCTAGATTTCAGAACTATGCCTTCTCTATTGCTGGCTCATCCTGGAACTTCACTTAGTAATTGGGGCTTCCTTGTCTTGGAACAATCTCTCACTTCTGTGGACTGCTCACCATGGATTATTCTTTCAGAAAAGCCTACCTCACTTCTTGCATTGATGAGCAATGGAACCTCATGGAGCCTCTGCTTTGTGGAAGGACATTGACTATCCTGTCTTAATTTTCCTTTTGTCCCTCTATCTAATTTTCTGTACTTCAAAGCAATACTCCTGCTCTGGTTACTTTATCCTCCTACTCTCTGATTTTTAGCTACATGTTGCATGCTGTCTTTTTCCATTAGAAAGTAAGTTTTTTGAAGACAGGGATAATCTTTTTTTTGGCTTGCATTTGTATCTCTAGTGCTTAACATAGTGCCTGGTACATAATAAGTTTCTTTTTGTTTGTTTTTAATAAATACTTGTATTCTTCCTTCTTTCTTTCTTCCACATGATTTTGTGGAAGGAACATTGGATTTAGCATCAGAGTACCTGCATTTGAATGTCAAGTCTACTGCTTGTGTGATGCTGGTTAAGTTATTTCCTCTTTGCATAATTCAATTATTGCATTAGTAAAGTGAGGAAGTTAGACCCCCATGATTCCAAAATTGTAGTCCTACTCTTCCATGTCCCTTTGCAACATTTTTTTCTTTTGCAGGGATATTTCTACTGTTGATAGGAAATAATTCTCAAGCACTAAAATTTAAAAAAATATATTAAACACCTTTTGCATGCGAAATATGGGTGCCAGATGCTAGGAGAAATACAAATTTAGGGAAGATACAGTCTCTCCTAACATTGTTGTTTTATGAAGTTTCCACATGTGAATTGCCCTTAAGGGTAATGAAAGATGATTCAACAAATTCAAGTATTACGTGTGAAACCCTAAGCTATGCACTTTATAAACAAATGTGAATACTGACATGATCTATTACCTCAAAAAGTTTACAGTGTAAAAGGAGTGATAGAGAGACAGACAGAATAGACACAAAAAGAGAGATACAGAGAGGGACAGAAAAAGAAAGAAAGAAAGAAAGAAAGAAAGAAAGAAAGAAAGAAAGAAA
>NW_020954642.1:12810583-12829215 GCF_900497805.2 Vombatus ursinus
AAAGAAAGAAAGAAAGAAAGAAAGAAAGAAAGAAAGAAAGAAAGAAAGAAAGAAAGAGAAAGAAAGAAAAAGAAAGAAAGAAGGAAGGAAAGAAAGAAAAAAGAAAAAAGAGAGACAAAGAGCACAGCTATTAAACATTTGCTATGTGCTAAGTACTTTATGCACTGAGGATACTATATAGGAAGAAGTAAGGTAGTTGCTGTTCTCAAAGCACTTCTATTCTAATAATAGGCAAAGTGATATGCTGAAAAGCAGAAGAAAAATATCCAAAGAAATAGGTTAGAAATGAAATGAAGGAATAGCAATTTGTACATAATAGATTTGCAGTTTCATGTGCAATCATCATTTTTTATTCAATTATCTTCTGATTTAAAAAAAATACCCTCAAAAACTTTATCATTATATCATCTTCAATATCACTAAGTGATTTGTTGATTCATTTGAGGTACTTGGACATTCTGTAATTAAAAAGGTCCAAAAAGCTCACCTGAATCAGTCAATCTAAACTTTAACCTAGGTATAAACAAGTCCTTAATCTGTGAGTATTAAAATATTTTGATCATTGGATGAAGAAAGATGATGTTGCAAAGGGAAAGTTACATTATTAGCCAATGTAATCAGACTAACCTTTGAACCAATGTATACAAGAGTAAGCTAATTTCTAGTCACACAAAGCAGTAGTATCCAGTGAAATAATGAAGACATTCCAACCATGTGTCTGAGAGGAAATCATTTGGAGGGAAGGAGATATTTTTTCTTTGCTTCACTCCCCCCTATCCAACTTGGGTGATACATGTCAGTTCAGATATTGACATTTCTGATATCCCACCAGTGCTGATAGAATAGAAAAAAAATATGTCTTGGGTTTCCTCATTTTCAATCTATCACCATATATAGTCAATGAAAATCAGAGTCTGCTTCTAAAGTTCTTGTAGTATGAATCTAATGTAAGATTAATCAGTAAATTATTTGACATATCATGGGTTGGCAAACTCAGAAATTCCAGTCCCTTGACTTAACTAATGGGTACCTTGCTTGCCCCTCTCTACTCCAATAATCCTCTTAAGAGCAGCTGAATGGGGAGAAATCTTTCTTTTAAATCTTATGCCAGGGATTCTAATTATAGGAAGGGCCTGAGCACACTTTGGGGACTTCTTTCACTTAATGATATTAACAAATTTCTACAATATTTTAAAGTTTAGAAAGTATATTCTTCATGATAACCTTATGAGCTAGGTAGGACCTGTATTAGTATGTCCTTTCTACAGATAAGTTGATCAGCACCTCAGAAATTTAAATTAATTGCCCAGGGAAACACAACTGATCAGTGTCAGAACTGAAATCTCTTAAAACTCAGGTCTTTTTCATTCCAGGTCAACTGACCTTCCACTTTATCTTTCCTGCCTTGTAGATCTTGCCTATGAAACATGGAGTGAGATAAACATGGCAACAACCACTCACAAAGATCTAATATTTCCACTTGCATACATGCTAATCACAATATTAGAAAATAAAGTTTTATTAAAATAAGGAGGAAAAATGTGCTGCTTTGAGAGAAGATATACAATCCTGAGCATATCACAGAAGGGAATATTGAAGCTTACAAAACTGGGAAAAAACCCTTTGAGTTATTTCTGGCAACAGTCTCATTCAATCTAGTTGAGGTTTTTCTATAGAAGGATATGAACTGTCAGATAATTTATAATTAAGCCTTGTGATTAACACTACAAGATAAAAGGTCTGAAAAGGATTCATTGAACTATTTTCATCTTGCAGAAATGAAATTCTCATTGAAAGCATTTAAGTCTGTGGTCCTAGTGCATGCCTATGTAGTCCTAAGTAGACTAAGGGTTCTCATTAGCATTCAGCCTTTCTTCTGCAGGGTTTTGTGTGGACCAAATGAGACAAGAGATGCTTCCCTTGAACCTTACTCACTAGCCCGTGGTGCTTAAACCCTCATAAGCATAGGGAAGAGGTATTAAAATAAGGCATTGTGTCATCCAAGAGTTAACAAAGAACTATGGAATTTTTCTTTCCATAGGTAAGGATGCCAAAGGGAGGTTTTTTTTTTTTTTAAATGACTTGTAAAGGCTGCTCAGTGTTTGTATTTCTGCCAACAGCAAGTATCACTTAGATATTTACAAAGTAAGAGCTGGTCTCTATCTCAAGAGCAAAAGCTTGTAGGAACATAGCTTTACAGTTAGAAGGGAACATAGGTCATCCAGTAATATCATCTCATTTTGCAGATGAGGACAATGAGGTTCATTTGCTATACATGAGCTTTTCACATACTTAAAGACAACTATAATATCATCTCTTGTGCTTGTCCTAGGAAACATATACAGTTCCATCAATCAATACTTATATGACATGAATCAAGTCTTTGCATAATTCTGGCTATTCTCTTTTATACCTCCTCTAGCTCATCATTATGGTATCTCTAACCTATTTTCTTTGGATATCTATGGATTATATATTATACATATATATTATATATATATTATATATATATTCTTTATACATAGTGATTTGAATATATATGTATGGATATATGTGTCTGTGTTTGTGTGTGTTAAAAACCCTACACAATCATACATATGTGTGTATCACATATATACATACATATATGTGTGTGTATGTATATGTATGTATATACATTCCTATTTATTTATAACCACAAGCCACCATATTAGTTTGTCATAATTACTGAAATTTTCTCCACCATAATTATTAATTTCATTCTCTTCATCTGTTTGATATAACAATAATTATAGCTAGCATTTAAGCAATACTTATTTTGTGCCAGGCACCATGCTAAATGTTTTACAAATAATGTCTCATTTGCTTCTCACAACAGCCTTGGGAGGTAGGTACTGATATTATCCCTATTTTACAGATGTGGAAGCTGAGGCAAATAAAGGTTAAGTGATCTGCCCAGGGTCCCACAGTGATTATGTATCTGAACCTGGATTTGAACACAAATCTTCCTGATTCAAGTCTTGTACTATATCTATTATATTACCTAGCTCCATGCCACCAAAAAAAAAAAAACAGTCCTGGAGGGAAAAATGGTCAGACGCATTTTTTTATTGACATTGCATATATCTGTTAAGATATTTATGATCTAGCCTATTATATAGCTTGAAAAATGAATAATTAGAATGACATTGTACAGCTGTTCATTTTTAAAAATAGTTCCTCCCCATTGAGCTTTGATTTCAAATTGCCAATGTGTCCCTTGAACTATTTGACGATGATTTTCTCCTCCTCAGCTTTATACTCAATATATATTTCCAGTCAAAGATGAAGGTATTTGAAAAGATTATGTTAATCACTTTGATCTCCACATTCAAGCTTGAAGGTGCTAATCTCTTTTTTCCCTTGAGATATGAGTGTTTCAATAAACTGTTTCTCACTGAGACATTGAAAATCGATAAATCATAGCTTAATGTATTGACTTCCCTAATACACTTTATCATTAGGAAATGGGATATCTAGACTTAACAGCTGACCCATCATAAGTACTAGGATAATGGGGTGCACAGGGGAACAGAGTTTGGGACACATGAAGCTAAGAAAGAGTCTAAGTATAAAAAAGGAACAATCAGAAATAGGTTTGGTGCTATAAGGAGAATGAAAACACACCTAGATCAACCTGTTTATTCCAAGGAAATTGAGTCTCAGAGAAGTGATGTGACCTTTCCTATCTTACATAATCAGTAGTCAATAGAGCTGAGACTCAAAGCAGGTTTTCCAGCAATGTATATAAAGTATGAGTTGGGAGGAATGTATAAATAGAATAGACAAGAATGTTGATAAACCGAGACAAAGAATTAAAAAGGTAAAAGTCAGAACCAGATTTGGTTCAGCAAACTATCATTGTTTAATTACAGAGAAACATAATTTTAGGTCAAATGATACCATAAGGTATTGTTCATTTCAGAGGAACTGAAATTAGTGGAGCAAAGCAAGGCAAGGACAGATAGGGAAGGGAGTGTTGTGCAATGGGTGGAAGATAGCAGTGAGAATTGAGGAAAGTTGGTCACTATGAACTTAAGTGCATGCTGGCCATTATCTTCTTTCCTCTTAAAGTTTTTTTTTTGGGGGGGAATCATTGAAATTCTTTAAGGGATTCAATAAGAACAGATTGTTTACCTTTTATGTATGCAAAATATAAAATGTATGTCTAAGATTATTCTTAGTAATTGAGTAGCTCATAAGAAAGGTTGGGGTAGGCCTGAGCATGATATGACTTTAAAAAGTAAAACCATTTAGGAATAGCTAGAAAGAATAATTTTTTTTATTCAAATTAGATGGGAGAGGAAGAACTAATATAGAGGAATTAAATGGGGGACAATGGCTATTAATTCTGGAAACCTACTTTCATTGGGAATGAGTTTAGGAGGGAACAATACATACGTACATACGTACATACATACATATATATATATATATATATAAAGAAGAGTATAAAAGTCCTCTAAATTCAGAAAGAAATAAAATATTAAGGGGATAGGGAGGAGGGAGGAGAGAGAGGATAAGGGAGGGGTATCTAGAGGCGAAGGTGAGGGTGAGGGAATAGGTTAAAGAGGAGTGTAGAAGTATGGTTAGATTAATGGGAATGGTAGGATAAGGGAGGGATCCTTGGGGGGGGTAGGTTAAGTATAGGAGGGCAAGGTAGTAAGTAGAAGTAAAGTAGAGGAATCAGGAGGAATAGAAAATGAGAAATATGCACAAACAAAAACAGAGATGAGTAGAATTGGTTAGAGAAAGTATATGTCTACACACACATCTATATGTATGTATGTAGGTATGTGTACATATGTATATGAGTATGTATGTATGTGTATATATATATATACACATACATATATATATATACACATGCACTTAGTTATAGCCTTTTGCGGGGGGAGAGGAGAGTAAAGGTAAAGAAAGAACAAAGTAAAAAGTGCACAACAGAACAAAATAAATCTTATGAGGAAATAAAAAAGATGGACGCTCTCAATATGACATATAGTTTTTATTATGCAAACTTTCTTGAAATGGAAATTTCTTCATACATATACATATATATGTATATAATCCTCTCTTAGGTTCTGCTTTGTACATGGCATGCTTTTATTTTATTTTCTTACTTTGTATTTCAGCTTCAATATTTAGGTTTATGATTTTTTTCTTTTTCCTATTGCCTATTTAAGTTTTTTTTTTGTTTTTTAGTCTAAAACAAACAAAAAAAGAAGAAAGAAAGAAACAGAGAAACAAATAAACAGAGAAAGAAAGAAAGAAAGAAAAAAAGGAAGAAAGAAATTCCTTCCAGGAGTGTTTGCATTTTAAAAGCAGGCTCCCATAGAAGACCATGTTTGTGACTAAAGGAGACTGTAACTGTGGAATTTCAAGGTCTGTGGCCAGCTGGTGGTGTACATATCTGTGAGAATGTGTTCTTTCCCATCCTCAAGTCATTGTTGTTGTTGTTCAGTTGTCTCAGTCGTGTCCAACTTCTTGACCCCATTTGAGGTTTCTTGGCAGAGAAACTGAGATGGTTTGCCATTTCTTTCTCCATCTCATTTTACAGATGAGGAAACAGAGTCAAACAGGGTTGTGGCCCTGACTTGCCCAGGGTCACACAGCTAGTAAGTTTCTGAGGCCAGATTTGAACTCATGCAGATCAGTCTTTCTGACTTGAGGCCCAGCACTCTATCAACTGTACCACCTTGCTGCACTGAAATCATAGCACTCACATAAATAACTGTTATTTCTTCCTTGTAAAGTTTTCCTTTATAGACGGAATAATTTCACATGAGCATTTTAAAAACAAAACAAAAAGAAAACAAAAGGACTGAGTTGTCAGAGTTATATGTATTGCTATATATAACAAGAATAACAAACATATGTAGTTTCTCCTCTCTTTATCTTTGCTCGCAAGTGGAATGCCCTCCCATCCAGTTTCTGTTTATACCCCCTCCTCCTTCAAAACAGAACTCAGATGTCAACTCTTCTATAATCTCCCTAACTAAAAGTGATCACCCCTTTTACTGATATTAATTCATTTTCCAGATATCTTATCACACTTATTCTAGATTTAATTACAGATAATTTGTGTTTCTTATTTCCTCTAATAGATGGTACATTTCGTGATGGTGGAGACCATATCTTATCTTTGTATCTCTCCTAACACCTAATACAGAACTCTATACATAGAGGATATTTAATGAATATTTACTGAATAAATAGATGAACATATAAACTTGAAGCATTCTTTCAACAATTATTAAATGGACATGATATGCATTTTCCCATTTCATATTGCCCTTGTAAATGCTTGTTGTTGACTGATAGGGTAGCTTGTATATTGGGTTCAGTTATGGTCTTGACAATTAAGATGCATGTACAAAATCTGGATAAAACTAGAAGAACAACTCTTTTTAGTATAGAAACTTTCAATCACAAACCACTTTTAGTTTATATATTTTACATGTACTTTATCTTTTTTAGAACTACATAACAGGAAATAAAAATAATATATTTATCCTTATATTCAATTTGTGTTATCTAAGGTTGAAAAATATAATCAATGTTTGGCAGATTTGGTACTTAAAAACAGATATCTTGCTTCAAAATCCAAGGTTCATCTATAATTCTTAAGAGAATCATTCATCCTAAACCCTCTTCCTCTCCTAAGTTCCTCAACTAACTGTTGAGGTCAACACCATCATGCCAGTCCTTCAGGCTCATAAATTAGGTGTCATCCTTGTCTCCTCACTATCTCTTCCATAACCATTCTATTTCTTTGATCTGTCAATTTCATTTTTGCAATATTTCTCAAATATGTCCCTCCCATCCCCTCACACTTCCACATTTCTGGAGCAGGCCCTCATTAGACTATTGAAATATCCTGCCAGTGAATCTTCTTGCCTTCAGTCTCTCTCTCACTACAATAAATCCTGCATTTAGCCACAAAAGTTATTTTTTTCCCTAAAGTAGGTCTGGGATGGCACCCTCATACATAATAAACTCTCTGTCACTTCCAGGACTAATGTAAAATGACCTGTTTGGCATTGGAAGATGTTTACAATCTAGCATCCTCCTAAAATTCCAGTTATCTTATGTCTTACTCGGTTCCATGCACTCTTCCATTCAGTGATAGTGTCCTTCTAAGTGTTCTGTAAACAATATACTCTGTTTCTGGGTTCCAGGCATTTTCTCTGATTGTACCTCATGCATGTAATGCTTAATCAACTCTACCTACTACTTCTCATAGTTTCTTTTAAGTCTCAAGTAAAACCCCATATTCTTTTTGTTTTGTTTTGTTTTTTAATTTTTATATTTATTTTTGTACTAATTTATTTTGATTTATCAACAATCACTTCCATAAGTTTTTCAGTTTTAAATTTCCCCCCCCTCTCCCCACCTCCCTCCCCAAGATGGCACACAATCTGATATAGGCTATATATATACATTCTTAGTGATGTTGTAAGTAAGAATTACAGCCAATAGGAGAGACCACCAGAAAGAGGAAACAAAACACAACAGAAGAAAAAAAAATAGCAAATAGTATGCTTCGAACTGCATTCAAATTTCATAGTTCTTTCTTCTTTGTGGATAGTATTTTCCATCACGAGGCCTCTGGAGATGTCTTAGATCCTTGCATTGCTGAGAAGAGCTAAGTCTATCAATATTACTCATCACACAAAGTGGCCATTACTGTGTATAACATTCTCCTGGTTCTGCTTACTTCACTCAGCATCAGACCATACAAGTCTTTCCAGGTTTTTCTGAAATCAACCTGTTCATCATTTCTTATAGCACAATAGTATTCTATTACATTCATGTACCACAAATTGTTCAGCCATTCCCCAATTGATTGGCATCCTCTCAATTTCCAATTCTTTGCCATCACAAAAAGAGCTGCTATAAATATTTTTGTACATGTGGGTCCTTTCCCCATTTGTATGAGCTCTCTGAGATACAGCCCTAGAAGTGATATTGTTGGGTCAACAGGTATGCATATTTTTATAGCCCGTTGGGCATAGTTCCAAATTCCTCTCCAAAATGGTTGGATCATTTCACAACTCCATCAACAATGCATTAGTGTTCCAATTTTCCCACATCTACTCCAACATTTATCATTTTCCTGTTTTTCATGTTGGCCAATCTGATAGATCTGATGTGGTACCTCAGAGTTGTTTTGATTTGCATTTCTCTAATCAATAGTGATTTAGAGCATTTTTTTTAATGTGACTCTAGATGGCTTTAATTTCTTTATCTGAGAACTACCTGTTCATATCCTTTGACCATTTATCAATTGGGGAATGACTTGTATTCTTATAAATTTGACTTAATTCTCTATATATTTTAGAAATGAGGCCCTTATCAGAGACACTAGTTGTAAAAATTCTTTCCCAGTTTTCTACTTTCCTTCTAATCTTGGTTGCATTGGCTTTGTTTGTACAAAAACTTTTCAGTTTAATGTAATCAAAGTTCTCCATTTTATTTTTCATAATGTTTTCTATCACCTATTTGGTCATGAATTCTTCTATTCTCCCTAAATCTGATAAGTAAACTATTCCTTGCTCTCCCAGTTTGCTCACAATATCATCCTTTATATCTAAATCATGAACCCATTATGACTTTTTTTGGTATATGGTGTGAGATAAAACCCCATATTCTACAGTTACCTTTTCCAGTGTTTCTTAATTCTAATGCCTTCTCTCTCTTTTTTTTTAAATTCATCCTGTCTAGATCTTGTTTGTACGTATATGTGGGCTTGTTGTCTCCTCTATTAGATTATGAGCTCATTCAGGGTAGGAATTGTCTTTTGTCACTTTCTGAATCCCCAGTGTTTAGCAGAGTGCCTGATACATACTAGTCATTTATTAAACTGGTCATTTAATTAACTAGTCATTAAAAATAACTGATACTAATTCTATAATTATTCCATTAAATGAGAAAATTACTGTGTGAAAGAGTAGAAGACAAGAGATGAATTCCGTACTTGACTTTGAGTCATGATCATAAAAAGGAGAACATTTGCGATTAGGATGACAGATCAGTACAAGTGAGAAGTGATGTGGGACCGAACTAGAGTGGTAGTCATGCCAAAAAAGAGAAAGGTATTGATACTGTAATGAAGATAAGAGAGTTGTGGTGGAAACAGAATCCATCACACTTGACTAATCTCTATCTCCATTTGTAGCTTACAGATTCTATCTTTTTTAAACTACTTAGATAATCTTCTCATGCTGAAGTGACCAGGGTTTGTATTAAGAATGAGTATGTAGTGTAGGGTGAAAACAAACAAACAAACAAACAAACTGATTTGGAGTCAAAGAACCTTCTTCTAAATCCTGAAAAGCTTTGAAAAATGCATATAGTGTGATCTCTTGTTTCAGTTTCTTTATTTGTAAATATGAACATGTAAATAGTCCTCTAAGGTTTGAAAAGTTCTTTACATATGTTATATCATTTGATCCTCACAATGGGTGGCTGTTGTTCTTCATTCTCAAAAAGGACCGAAATGACATCTCTATGCTGGAGTCAAGTTGGAGTGTGTCCCACTGTGGCTGATCAGACCAATATGAGCTCGAAATGTTCTACCACAAGTCGGGCACAAATAGTCCATGGGAACATTTGGGGTGGATTCTCTAAATTTGTGCATTTCATGTTTCTTTTGAGCTACTTCAATTCTGCTTTGCTTATAGAGCACAGCACCTTCTTTGTTGAGGACAAGGCATGCTGAGTGTTAGTGCCAGTGTCACACATGTTGGTGACACACTATGTCACACTATTTCAAAATTCTCTAAGAGAAAACATTGAGAGTGTTCTTTTATCATTTCTTCGGACCACCACATGAGCACTTGCCCTGTGTGAGTTCTCAATAAAATAGTCTTATTGACAAATGTACATTTTGCATTCGAACAACATGGGCAGCCCATCAGTGTTGCACTCTCTGCAACAGAGTTTAAATGCTTGGCAGTTTAGTTTGAGAAAGGATCTCAGTGTCTAGTCTAGGCAATCTTCAGAATCTTCCTAAGACAATTCAAATGTAAGCAATTCAGTTTCCTAGCATGGCACTGGTATGCTGTCCAAGTTTGGCAGGCATACAGTAATGAGGTTAGTATGAAGGCTCTGCAGACCTTTAGTTTGATAGTCAATCTAATACCTCTTCATTCCTACACTTTCCTTCAGAGCCTCCCAAACATTGAGCTAGCTCTAGCAATGAATGTTTCAACCTCATTATCAATCTATACCTCCCTGGAAAGTATACTGCCAAGGTCAATGAACTTATTTACAACATTTAAAACTTCTCCATTTGCTATTTCCACATATGGATGATATGGTGCTGGATGATGGAGCACCTGCATTTTCTTTGTGTTGTTAGGCCAAAATTAGCACAAGCAGCAGAGAATCAATGCATGCTTTGTTACGTCTCAGCTTCAGAGGCTACATTGAGTGCACAATCATCTGCAAACATAAAATCATGCACCAACATTCCCTCCACTTTAGTCTTTACTTGTAGCTTTTTCAAGTTGAAGAGTTACTGTCAGTGAGGTAGCTGACCTTGATGTGGTGGTCATCGTCATTGAAGGTGTTTGACAACATGGCTGAAAACATCATGCTAAAAAGCATGGGAGCAAGCACACCACCTTGTTTCACTCCATTGGTGAATGAGAAAGCATGAGAGAATTTTTCTTTATATAGAACCTGGGCAAGCATGCCATCATGAAATTGACATACTGCTGATGAACTTTTCCAGGCAACCAGATTTTGACATAATTTTTTATAAGCCTTCACAACTGACAGTATTGAAGGCCTTGGTCATATCTACAAACATTGTATACAGACCTCTGTTCTACTGTTGGCAGGGATCTCTTTGCCATTGCTGAGGTAGGAATCTCTTGCTTTGCCTGTGCTTGAATCTGGGTTACAGTCCTGAGGGGCAATCTTGGGGTAAGGAAAAGCTTTGGTACAGTGTAGTTTGTTGTGGCAGTGGAGAGGAAACACCTTGCCCCTTATCATAACACATTGGAAGGACTGAAAATTTACAGGTCCCTAGAAGTGTCTCTGAAAACAGCTGTACAAACCTCCAAAGTTTTGGACAGTACATTCTCCACATTGGAAGCAGGGTCTTACCTTAACAAAGAGTTTAAAACTCAAGTAATTGGCCGAGATCATGAGCAAACCTCATAAAAAGAGTAAGACTATATTATCTTACTTTGGTGACAAAGAAGATCAAAACACACAGCCAGAAGAAGACAACAAAGTCAAAGGTTGTATATCCAAAGCCTCCAAGAAAAATATGGATCAGTCTCAGGTCATGGAAGAGCTCAAAAGGGATTTTGAGAAGCAAATAAAAGAAGTAGAGGAAAAACTGGGAAGACAAATGAGAGCGATGCAAGAAAATCATGAAAAACAAGTCAACAGCTTGCTAAAGGAGACCCCAAAAAATACTGAAGAAAATAACACCTTAAAAAACAGCCTAATCCAAATGGCAAAAGAGGTCCAAAAAGCCAATGAGGACAAGAATGCCCAAAAAGCAAAATTGGCCAAGTGGGAAAGGAAATCCAAAAGATTACTGAAGAAAATGCTTCCTTTTTATGGTAATTTTAATTTATTTTTTTGTTTTCAACATTTACTTCCATAAGATTTTGAGTTCCAAATTTTCACCCCATCTTCCCCTCCCCCCACCCCAAGATGACATGCCTTCTAAATACCCCTTCCCCTAGTCTGCCTTCCCTTCTATCTCTTCCCCCTTCTCTGATCCCCTTCCCCTTCAATTTTACTGTAGGAGAGGATGGATTTCTGTACCCCATTTCCTCTATTTCTTATTTCCAAGTTGCATGTGAAAATATTTTTTTTACACATGTGTTTTTAAAACTTTGGGTTCCAAATTTTCTCCCTTCCTCCCTCCCCACTCACCCTCATTGATAAGGCAAGCAACTAAATATAGGTTATATATGTGCAGTTATGCAAAACACTTCCAGAGTAGACATACTGTGAAAAACTAACTTTATTTCCTTTGATCCTATCCTGCCCACCCATTTATTCTATTCTTTCTTTTGACCCTGACCCCCCTCAGAAGTATTTGCTTCTGATTACTCCCTTTCCCAATCTGCCCTCCTCTCTTTCATTCCCCTACTCTCTTGTCCCTTTCCTCCCCTGTTTTCCTGTAGGGTAAGACAGGTTTCCAAACCCAATTGAGTGTGTATGTTATTCCCTCCTTAAGTCAAATCCTATGAGAATAAGATTCACTCATTCTCTCTCACCTTCCCCCATTTCCCCTACACTGTAACAGCCTTTTCTTTTCTTTTCTTTTTTTTATTTTGTGGGATAATTTACCCCATTCTACTTCTCCTTTTCTCCCTCTCCTAGTATAATCCTCTCTCATCCCTTAATTTTATTCTCCAGATATGACCCCTTCATTTTCAACTCACCCTATGCCCTCTATCTATCTATATCTATATATACATACATATGATTTTTTTCCCCTCCAGCCACCCTAATGCTCACAAAGGTCTCATGAGTTACAAATATCATCTTTCCATGCAGGAATATAAACAGTTCAACCTTAATAAGTCTCTTATGATTTTCTCTTTCCTATTTATCTCTTCATGTTCCACTCGAGTCTTGAATTTGAAAATCAAATTTTCTATTCAACTCTGGTCTTTTCATCAAGAATGCTTGAAAGTCCTCTATTTCACTGAATGACCATTTTTTCCCCTGAAGGATTATATTCAGTTTTGCTGAGTAGGTGATTCTTGGTTGTAATCCTATCTTCTTTGCTCTCCGGAATATTATATTCCATGCCCTGTGGTCCCTTAATGTAGAAGCTGTTAAATATTGTGTTATCCTGATTGTGTTTCCACAATATTTGAATTGTTTCTTTCTGGCTGTTTGCAATATTTTCTCATTGAGCTGGGAACTCTGGAATTTGGCTGTAATATTCCGAGGAATTTTCCTTCGGGGATTTGTTTTAGGTGGTGATCGGTGGGTTCTTTCAATTTCTATTTTGGCCTGTGGTTCTAAAATATCAGGACAATTTTCCTTGATGATTTCTTGAAAGATGATATCTAGGCTCTTTTTTTCATCATGGCTTTCAGATAGTCCAATAATTTTTAAATTATCTCTCCTGGATCTCTTTTCCAGGTAAGTTGTTTTTCCAATGAGATATTTCACATTGTTTTCTAATTTTTCATTCTTTTGGATTTGTTTTACAGTGTCTTGATTTCTCATAAAGTCACTAGCTTCCAATTGCTCTATTCTAATTTTTAAGGAAGTATTTTCTTCAGTAATCTTTTCAACTTCCTTTTCCATTTAGCCAATTTTGCTTTTTAAGACATTCTTCTCCTCATTGGCTTTTTGGACCTCTTTTGTCATTTGGGTTAGGCTATTTTTTAAGGTGTTATTTTCTTCAGTATGTTTTTGGGTCTCCTTTAGCAAGCTGTTGACTTGTTTTTCATGATTTTCTTGCATCACTGTCATTTCTCTTCCTAATTTTTCCTCTACTTCTCTTACTTGCTTCTCAAAATCCTTTTTGAGCTCTTCCAGGGCCTGGGACTGATTCACATTTTTCTTGGAGGCTTTGAATGTAGGAGCTTTGGCTTTGTTGTCTTCTTCTGGTTGTATGTTTTGATCTTTTTTTGTCACCAAAGTAAGATAATATAGTCTGATTCTTTTTGCACTGCTTACTCATGATCCCAGCCAATTATTTGAGTTTTAAACTCTTTGTTAAGGTAAAAGTCTGCTTCCAATGTGGAGAATGTACTATCCCAAGATTTGGGGTTTGTACAGCTGTTTTCAGAGGTACTTCTAGGAACCTGTAAATTTTCAGCTCTTCCAATGTGCTATGATAAGGGGCAAGGTGTTTTCTCTCCACCACCACAACAAGCTCCACCACACCAGTCTTCCTCTTCACCCCAGGACCACCCCTCAGAACTGTGACCCAGATCCAAGCACCGGTAAAGCAAGAGATTCCTGTCTCATCACTGGCAAAGAGATCCCTGCAATCCCCTTCTGATAAGCCACTGGATTCCCCCTCAGTCTGTGGGTGGGAAGCTCAGGAAAAAGCCACAGCCCCAGGCCATGCTTGAGACTTGCAGCTGAGACCAAGCTCCTCTCTCACCACAGTCCCAGACTTTTCCCACTGACCTTCTAAGTTGTCTTTGGCATTCCTGGGTTGAGAAATCTGGAAACCACCACAGCTGCCCGCGATTCAGTCTTCTGAGGCCTGCTCCAGGTTCACTGTGCCCTGCGCAACCACATCAAACTGCGCTCCTCTCCCCACCCGGTGTGATATACCTTTCTGATCAACCATCCAGGTTGTCTTGGGCTGGAAATTTGTTTCACTCTGTCTTTTTGTGGGTTCTGCTGCTTTAGAATTTGTTTAGACCTATTTTTTTTAGGTATTTGGAGGGCTTTGGGAGAGAACTCAAGACAGTAACTGCTTTTCCTCCACCAT
The DNA here is from genome assembly GCF_900497805.2 of Vombatus ursinus. Lineage (NCBI taxonomy): Eukaryota > Metazoa > Chordata > Mammalia > Diprotodontia > Vombatidae > Vombatus > Vombatus ursinus. The sequence goes on from NW_020954642.1 coordinate 12,825,042, forward strand.
CTTGGCTCCACCTTGAACCCATGGCTTTTACTGCCCCCAAGAAAATACTTCCTTAAAAATTAGAATAGAGCAATTGGAAGCTAGTGATTTTATGAGAAATCAAGACATTATTTAACAAATCCAAAAGAATGAAAAATTACAAAACAATGTGAAATATCTCATTGGAAAAACAACTGACCTGGAAAATAGATCCAGGAGAGAGAATTTAAAAATTATTGAACTAACTCAAAGCCATGATCAAAAAAAGGAGCCTAGACATCATCTTTCAAGAAATGATCAATGAAAACTGCCCTGATATTTTAGAATCAGAGGGCAAAATAGAAATTGAAAGAATCCACCTATTTCCTCCTGAAAGAGATCCCCAAAGAAAACTCCTAGGAATATTGTAGCTAAATTCCAGAGTTCCCAGGTAAAGGAGAAAATACTACAAGCAGCCAGAAAGAAACAATTCAAGTGTTGTGGAAACACAATCAAGATAACTCAAGATTTAGCAGCTTCTACATTAAAGGACTGCAGGGCATGGAATATAATATTCTGGAGGGCAAAGCAGATAGGATTACAAGAAGAATCACCTACCCAGCAAAACTGAGTATAATCCTTCAGAGGAAAAAATGGTCATTCAGTGAAATAGAGGACATTCAATCATTCTTGATGAAAAGAGCAGAGTTGAATAGAAAATTTGATTTTCAAATACAAGACTCGAGTGGAACATGAAGAGGTAAACAGGAAAGAGAAATCATAAGAGACTTATTAAGGTTGAACTGTTTATATTGCTGCATGGAAAGATGATATTTGTAACTCATGAGACCTTTGTCAGTATTAGGGTAGTTGGATGGAAAAATTATATGTATTTTCATAGATAGATACATAGATACATAGATACATAGATACATAGATACATAGATGGCATAGGGTGAGTTGAAGATGAAGTGGTCATATCTGGAGAATAAAATTAAGAGGTGAGAGAGGATTATACTAGGAGGAGAAAGGGAGAGGTAGAATGGGGTAAATTAACTCACAAAAAAACAGAAAAGAAAAGGCTGTTACAGTGGAGGGGAAACAGGGGAAGGTGAGAGGGAATGAGTGAATCTTATTCTCATCAGATTTGACTTAAGGAGGGAATAACATACACGCTCAATTGGGTATTGAAATCTTACCCTACAGGAAAATAGGAGGGGGAAGGGGACAAGCGAGGAGGGGGATGATAGAGAGGAGGGCAGATTGGGAAAGGGGGTAATCAGAAGCAAACACTTCTGAGGAGGAACAGGGTCAAAAGAAAGAATGGAATAAATGGGGGGAGTGGAATAGGATTAAGGGAAATAAAATTAGTTTTTCACAGCATGTCTACTGTGGAATTGTTCTACATAACTGCACATGTATAACCTATATTGCGTTGCTTGCCTTTTCAATGAGGGTGGGTGAGGAGGGAGGGAGGGAGAAAATTTGGAACCCAAAGTTTTAAACACAGATGTTTAAAAAAATGTTTTCACATGCACCTGGGAAATAAGAAATATAGGAAATGGGGTACAGAAATCCATCCTGCCCTATAGGAAAATAGAAGGGGAAGGGGATAAGACAAGGGGGGGAGAGATATAAGGGAAGGCAGACTAGGGGAAGTGGTATTCAGAATGCATGCCATCTTGGAGTAGGGGGAGGGGCAAGATGGGGTGAAAATTTGGAACTCAAAATCTTGTGGAAGTAAATGTTGAAGACAAAAAAAAAAGATTATTTATTTTTAAAAAAAGACTATTATTGAATTTTTAACATATATAAACCAAAAAAAAGTCTTCAGTAATAAGTGTTCATTGCCATTGCTATTTCCAACTCTATTCCTCCTTAGGATTCCCTGTTGAGTCTGGTAGTCTGAGCCTACTCCAGCATTACAGTCATCCGGAATTATAAGTTTGTGCTCTGTTGGCACATTGATAATAAGGGTCTCCAAGTCTTCATAAACTTTTTCTTTGACCTCATTAGGGTTCATCATGGTTAGAACACAGGCACTGATGATTGTGGCATGGTATTTTCCTGCAAGTGACAATCACATTGTCATGAGTCTGTCATTCACTGCTTTGCAGGCATACAAGCCTATTGACTAGATTAGCTTTGATTGCAAAACCTACACCAGCATTACGATGCCCCCTTCACTGAAGCCGCTCCAGAAGAAAACATGTGTCCAGCTCCAACTTCAGTAAGCTGGCCTTCATTTGTCATTCTTGTTTCACTCAGGATGGCTAGATGAATATGGTACCTGCTGAGTTCTCTCTCAAGAAAAACTGTTCTTCTTTCAGGTATACTGGTTTTTGTATTGTCATAAATTTTGGTACATTTGTTTTTGTGTATTTCAATGACACAGTGGGATCACTGCCTGTCATGGCAATCAGGACAGGGTTGGGTAAGCAGACAATTTTTAGGTCACCTTTTTTAGCCACTTCCTCACACAAGGACGTGAGTATTGCAATCCTTAAAAGGGTATACAGACACCAAGGTGACTGCCAAATCCTATTGATGCTTCCAGTGAGAAGGTGACCCTATCTATGGCCTGGGCTGTCTATATGCGAGGTTGCCTATAGCTCCCAATGTATGTGCACCTGCTGCTTTGTCACTTGCCTGTCACCTCAGGACTTTGAGATATGTTAAAAGTGGTTATATGGTATGGGTAATATCTTTTTATTCATGTGTAAATTGGATTTATGTGAGTCAAAGTTGCACAAAGTCATCAGGCTCACTCTCTCCTCCAGAGTCATCAAAGTCCAGTGGCAGGACAGAGTCAAGACATTTGGTATTAACTCAAGATTCAATGATGCCCTTGGTGTCTTCAATGTCTAACCAAGCTGTAAGTGTTCTACAGCATCTGCTTCAACTTCCTTCATGGCCATTGGAACAAACTGTTCTCATCCACCCATTTGACCAGGGGAAATCTTCACATGCTTGATGTAGACACCCCCTAAACTCACCAACAGGTGTGATACCTGTTGGTTACCCTCCATATGGTTTATCCTGACTGCCCAAACAGCTTACCAAGGTGTAGCCACTGTGCATGTTATGGCTTCTTGAAGCCACAGGTGAGAGTTAGGTGGAACAAGTGGGCACCAAAGTTGGAAAACAGCCCTGAAAAGGGCTCAGCAGCCCTCATACCAGAGGTACTAGTCTTCCTTAAACACACCCTATACCTCAGTGATACTTACAATAATGTAGTGGAGTAGATCATGTTATTATCACCATTTTACAGATGGCAACACTTAAGTTTAGTTAAGTGACTTGCCCATGACCGCATCAGTAAGTGCCTGAGGCAACATTTAATCAGTGTCAGGTCTTTCTAACTCCAGATCAGATATTCTATCCACTGTACAACATAATTGTACAAAATATGTAAAATATCAGTTTATTCATACACAACATGGGGATGGTGGTGGAAACAGGGACAGAGTAAATGACCCTCAGGGCCCATGCAGATCTAGTGATCTATGACTTAACTTGTGATTTTTAAAATATATTTTTCATATCAATCTTCCCTTAAAAGTAAAGTATAGCTTACAGATCTCTGATCCAAGCAAAATGTGCATCTTATTCTGCATTTCCCTGTCCTTCAAATTCACATAGGCCCTGAAAGTATTCATGAAACATGTGCTGGAGGCTGTCAATAACCCTCATTTTTTGGATGAAAACTGAAAAGCTGAGTGAATGTCAGCCAGAACTTTAGCTGCTATCCAAAGGCATTAATATGGTCATAACCTACATTTTGATGGCAAAACACTCAGATATGATTACTTTACTAAAACCACTTAGGAAATCTGTCACTTTTCTTTCCTACACAGTGAAGTTCCTTGCTACCTCCTTCCTCCACTATAGTATATCCTTTTTGACAAACAAGCAAAAACCACTCAAATTCTATGTACCCCAGAGCAAAGAAAAAGGGTTGACACTTGAGAGTTGTTATCATCAAAGTGGTTATCAGGTCTAACCTGACCAGTAAGGTCAATTTATAATTGAAATGATTCAACAGAAAAATCAGTTTGACTAATTGTATTTTATGTATTTATTCATTCATGTTTTCCTTCCTTCCTTCTTTCCTTCCTTCCTCCTTTCCTTCCTTCCTTCCCTCCTTCCTTCCTTCCTTCTTTCCTTCTTTTCTTTCTTTCTTTCTTTCTTTCTTTCTTTCTTTCTTTCTTTCTTT
>NW_020954642.1:12829225-12913743 GCF_900497805.2 Vombatus ursinus
TTTCTTTCTTTCTTTCTTTCTTTCTTTCTTTCTTTCTTTCTTTCTTTCTTTTTGAGTTATCAGTTATAAGTCAGTAGGTGCTTCAATCAAATCAGTGAACATTTATTCAGCATCTAGAAGGAAAGAATTGTAGATTCACTAAACTGGAAAGCACCACACCTATCATCTAGTCTCAATATATACTTGAACAGGAATCTTCTGGACTCTGTAGTTAACAAATGGTCATACCATAAATACCTTTTAAGAAGGATATTAATAAACATCCATTGTGAGGCAGCCAGGATGGAGAAGGATATGAAGTCTATATCATGTGAGGATCAGTTGAAAGAATAAGGATTTTTAGCATGGAGAAGAGAAGATTTGACATTGGAGACTCAAGAGGGAGTTCATGATAATTCTATTCAAATATTTGAAGAGTCATCATGTGGAAGAAGGATTAAATTTGTTTCAAAAGCAAAACTGGGACAAATGTGAGCTAGTCTTTGAGATATAGATTTCTGTTTGGAATGACAAAAATTCCCTAATGATTAAAGCCATCTAAAAGTGGAATGGACTGACCCAAGTGGTAATTTCATTCATTTCACTAGAGGTCTTCAAACAAAGGACTTTCTCAATTCTGATTCTAGTGACATGTTCTTTGATTCTATGAAATTCTTATATATGTACCTACTATAAGTTTCTAAATGGAGTTAGTGGAAATTATAACAGTGGATAATGTTCCATTGAGGAGTATAGACAATGAAAAATCTTATTTATTAATGATAAAACATGTTTATTTTGTACTTCTGAGTTTGCAAAGCACTTTTTTATAACAACTTAGTATGATAGATCATGTAAGTAACATTACCCCCCTCATTTTTAGAAATGAAGAAATTGAAACATTAAAAATATAATTGACTTTCCAATAGTCATTCAATTGGTAAGTGTCATAACCAAAATTAGAACCCACACGTCCAAATGGAAAGCATAGAATTTTTTCAGCTATACCATACTGACTCATTCTTCAATGAAAATGTTTGTTTTAACATATAATATTTTTTCACTTAGCTACAGAGTTCTTTACATTTAAGCTGGAGGCTAACACACAGATACATATTTACATCTCATGAAATGATTTGGAAATATTGTCATTCATAATAACACTTTCATTTTGAACCTCAGGGATCTCTCCTTTCTCAGTGTCTGCTATTTGTGAATTCAGCCTGCCTGAAAGAGAGGCAGGGTACAAGCAAGACCTGTTAGTCTTGGCTTCGTGTGAATAAAAAAGATGGGAAACTTTTATAGAGTGCTTAATGAACTTTTTTTCTTGGAATAAGGTACAGTGTTGGTTGTAAAAATAAATTTATTATTCATGAATCTCTTGGTGAGATGCATTTTCAATCTTTCAGGTTAATTTTTACCACCATATATAGACTTAAAGTAATAACCAGTTGTAAAAGTGGCAGAAATACAGCCCTTTTTTGATAGTCACTTGAAAAAGTGGATATTTCTTTTTATTATGAGTCAATAAACAAAAGGGTGACCCTAACCTCAATTTCTATAGCACATGTTATAACTAATTCTAATAGTGATGTTTTATAAGTGAAAACAACTACATACTAGTTTTATTGCAAATAGTTAATAGATTTTTTGTTAATGTATAATACTAAAAATATCAACAATGATTTATTTATGAAAGAAAGGCTTCAAGAATAACAAGGTATGTATTCAATGCATACTAAATTCCAGATAACATGCTAAATATGAAGATCACAAGAAGAAGAAAGCAGAACATTCCCTGCTCTCAGAGAGCTTACATTTTTAAAGGAAATACAAAAGGGCACTTGAAGGGAAGTGGACATGGTTCAAAAATTTCTGAGAGCATCTGGTTCTAGGAAAGATAAAATAAATATCCACCAATTAGGATTCAGATTCATATTCCAATAGATCCAGATTCAGTGGGGTCAAAACCCAGGCTCCTGTGGAAGATGAGGTATAATTGAATAGGAAGAGTGAATTAATTTGGAAATAGCCAAGAGGTGACATAGAGGTCTGATCCCAAGCAAGATAAGGTAAAAGATCACCTTTTAGAGTTAAGGATGACAAAGTATTTGAATCCTTTTTTTTAATTAATTTATTTTAGTTTTCAACATTCACTTCTACAAGATTTTGAGTTCCAAGTTTTCTCCCCATCTCATCTCTCCCCACCCCAAGGTGGTATGCATTCTGAATACTCCTTCTCCTAATCTGCCCTCCCTTCTATCTATCCCCCTCCCTTTTCTTATCCCCTTCCCCTTCTATTTTCCTATAAGGCAGGATAGATTTCTTTACCCCATTGCCTGTATATCTTATTTGCCAGTTGCAGGTGAAAACAATTTTTAACATTTGTTTTTAAAACTTTGGGTTCCAAATTTTCTCCTTTCCTCCCTCCCCACCCATCCTCATTGAAAAGGCAAGGAAATTGATACATATTATAGATGTGTAGTCATGCAAAACAGTTGCATAGTAGTCATGTTGAGAAAAACTAATTATATTTCCCTTCATCCCATCCTGTCCGCCATGTATTCTATTCTGTCTTTTGACCCTATCCTTTCTTAGAAGTTTTTGTTTCTGATTACCCCCTCCCTGAATCTGCCCTCCCCTCTATTATCCCCCTGCTCTCTGTCCCCTTCCCTCCCTATTTTCCTGTAGGGTAAGATAGATTTCCATATGCAATTTAGTGTGTATATTATTCCCTTCTTAAGTCAAATCTGATGAGAATAAGATTCACTCATTCCCTCTCACCTTCCCCCACTTCTCCTCCTATAAAAATTTTTCTTTCTTTCTTTTTTTTTTCTTTTTAGACAATTGGGGTTAAGTGACTTGCCCAGTGTCACACAGCTAGTAAGTGTCAAGTGTTTGGTCTGAGGCCAGATTTGAACTCAGGTCTTTCTGACTTTAGGGCCTATGCTCTATCCACTGTGCCACCTAGCTGTCCCCTGTAAAAACTTTTTCTTGTCTGTTTTAGGTGAGATAATTTATCCCATTCTTCCTCTCCCTTTCTCTTTCTCCCAGTATAATCCTCTCTCACCCCTTAATTTTATTCTCTGGGTATCACCTCTTCATCTTCAACTCACCCTGTGCCCTCTATCTATCTGTCTACATACAAACATGCATACATACACACATATATGTTTATATATATAAATATATATACATTCATATATACACACATACATACATATGTATATATTTCCCTCCAACTACTGACAAAGGTCTCATAAGTTACAAATATTATCTTTCCATGCAGGAATGTAAACAGTTCAATCTTAATAAGTCTCTTATTATTTCTATTTCTTGTTTACCTCTTCATGCTTCTCTTGAATCATGTATTTTAAAATCAAGTTTTCTATTCAGCTCTGGTCATTTCATTAAGAAAGCTTGAAAATCCTCTATTTCACTGAATGTCCATTTTTCCCCCTGAAGGATGATACTCTGTTTTGCTGGGTAGGTGATTCTTGGTTGTAATCTTATCTCCTTTCACCTCTAGAATATTATATTCCAAGCCCTTCAGTCCCTTAATGTAGAAGCTGCTAAGTCTTGTGTTATCTTGATTGTGTTTCCATAATACTTGAATTATTTCTTTCCAGCTGCTTGCAATATTTTCTCCTTGACCTGGGAACTCTGGAATTTGGCTACAATATTCCTAGAAGTTTTCCTTTGGTGATCTCTTTCAGGAGGTGATTGGCAGATTCTTTTCATATCTATTTTGCCATCTGTTTCTAGAGTATCAAGGCTATTTTCCTTGATAATTTCTTGAAAGATGATGTCTAGGCTCTCTTTTTTTTATCATGGCTTTCAGATAGTCCAATAATTTTTAAATTATCTCTCCTGGATCTATTTTCCAGATCAGTTGTTTTTCCAATGAGATATTTCACATCATTTTCAATTTTTTTCATTCTTTTGTTTTTGTTTTACAATGTCTTAACTTCTCATAAAGTTATTAGCTTCCATTTGCTCCATTCAAATTTTTAAGGAAGTATTTTCTTCGGTGAGCTTTTAGACTTCCTTTTCCATTTGGCCAATCCTGCTTATTAAGGCTTTTTTCTCCTCATTGACTTTTTGGACCTCTTTTGCCATTTGGGTTAGTCTATTTTTAAGTTGTTATTTTCTTCAGTATTCTGGGGGGTCTTTTAGAAAGCTGCTGACTTGTTTTCTGTGACTTTCTTGCATCACTGTCATTTATCTTCCCAGTTTTGTCTCTGCTTCTCCTACTTGTTTCAGGATCACATAGTAATTAAATTCTTAACCATCTTTAAATTAAAATCTAACAAAAAATTATTGTACTATTTCACATTTTAATCCAGCATCAAAATATTTGATATATAGTGTTTTGAATAATGTGTTGCAAAAAAGGGCATTGTATTAAGAATCAGGGTACCAATACCTTACTACTTTGAGATTCAGCTTATTCATCTATAAAAAGGGACATTAGACATTTGCTATCTCTTCTATCATTAACATTCCATATTCTAATGTTCTATGATCTAAGGTTGCTTACTGATCTAACATTTTGTGATATTGTCTATTACTTTATGATTTTGAGCTGTTTTTCACTATGAAAATCTGTGTTCTGTGATATAAAGTTCTATTTTCTATTATTCTTTATAATTCAATTTATGATTAATGTAATTTTACATTTTCAATACATTAAAGGCTATGCTTTGGGATTACATTCTCTACCTGGCCATAATCAGTTGAAAAGGTATGGAGTTTAAGTTAGACAACAAATTATTTGTTTTGCTTTGTTTTGTTTTGTTTTGTTTTCCCATGATATAAGAAGCTTATTATTTAATGATATTCTCTTACCCCAAACTTCATCACATGGAATGAGATTCATAACTAGGCTAACTACACTGGAATGAAGGTAGAAGAGTGTAACCCAAAAGTTGAGATCCACTGGGCCCATTCTGAGATGGCTAGGCTCTCTACCAGATAATTTTTAGCAATAATGACATCTAGAAAATAATATTTCCTTTAACTGAAGATTTGATCTGTTATATGACCTTCATTTAATTTTTTTCACCTTCCAAGGAAGTTGTAGAAACTGTAATACTATAATACTATCTATATAGGAGATCGATATATGTGTGTGTGTGTATACAAACACATTCAAAAACATTATTTTGAGAATGGATGCAGACGCTTACTTCTGCTAAATTTTCTAAGGAACTCATAGCAAACACATCAACACAGAAAAGAATAAGGACCTTTGTATTTGGAAAACTGATATTCAAAACAATAAAACAATGACTTATTTTTAAATACTTGATATAAAGATTATTATTATTGTTATTATTATTGTTGTTGAAAAGTTGTTCCAATACTTCATTTGCTCTCATCAATATGTTTTTTTTCCTCCAATTATACAGATCACAATCCATTCATGCCTAATTTTAATCTCCTTCCTCACATAAATTTGTCACAGGAGGTCAACCAATGACTGGGAGTTCTTAGTTGCATGTTTTGTTTTTTTTCACATCATGATGGAACATGATTTATACATTGATATTCCTCTTCTTTTGATAGGTTATTGGCCCATATCCTTGCCTGATCTTACATTTTGTCAATGTAATAATTTATAGAAGAAAGACAGACAGACAAAGCAACCAAGCCACACAGAGAGAAGAAGAAGAATTAATGCTTACTCTGATCCAAGCAATATACTAAGACAGGATACAAATGGAAGTATGTTAGTCCTTGTCCTCAGGGAGTATACATTTTAATTGGGAAGGACAATAAATACAGGGGAACTAGAAAATGGGAGGGGTAAGAAACAAATTTAGTGTGGCATGGCTAATGATGTCCAAGGGGTGCTGTGGGTGCTTAGAGGAGAAATATAAATTTAAAATTAATCTTTTTAATCTCAGAGACACAGTCCAATTGCCTTGTGGGAAGAGAGTAAAGATGAGGGCCTAAGTTGAGGAAGGTTGGAGGTAGTCAGGTCGAGATAATGTCAAAGCAGGAATCTGAATTGAGGAGATGATAAAGAATGAATCAATAAAACCAACGAACTGAATGGTTGGGCTCCATATCCTTTCAATCATTGTTGTCGGACCATATTTGCAATATCTTGCAGCCTGTTTGTATCCAACCATCATCAATTTATTATCATTTGGGGAATTCTTAAATTCAGATCTTTGAGAATTTTGTCATTCATTTTCTCATAAGCATACAAGAAAACGGGAAGAATAGTAATATAAAAAAAATCTAGGACTATTTCATTGAGAACCTTGGGATAGAATAGAGTCAGGGAAATGAAATAACACTCTTAATTTATCCTCACTTGATTATATCATTCCACATCATAATCTGAACTCATCTGAATGCCAACACTAAGATGATTTTTATTTAACCATAAAAAGTCAAAGAGGTCATGAACTTCTCCAGATACCTTCCACTAAATCATGCTACACTTTTCTATGATTTTTGAATTGCCTAGGTCTTTTAACTGAATTAATATTTTCTCTTGGTTTTCATTTGTGGTTCTACTGGTTGACTTCTGGGAATTTGAATTGCATCTTCAATTTGATTAAGTTTTTAAGATGCCTAAATAAAGTCTGTGTTCTCCTTTTTACTAAGAGCATGGGGATGGATATTACTTCCCTTAATATTCAGCAGACCAATGTTTTCATGAGTGTCATTCCACTACCAATATACCCTCAGAACAGAAAAATTTTAAAAAAAGATGGTTTTGTTGAAAACAGGCATATAAAAATGAAATTATTCACCATCTTCACTTACCTAAAGAACCTGCCAAAATCACTAAGAGTCCCCTGTTAATTAGATTTTGACCCATTTGATTTCTGCATCTGCCATTAATGAGTTCCTTTTGGCAATAGTTTTCTAGTATCCATTTTGTTTAACTTGATCAGTTTGACAGAAAATAAATAAACTGGGTCAAATATGGTTCTCCAAATCATGGTAATGAATGGTCTGAGTAATAGGGAGGAGGTGTTCTGAAGCAGACTCTTGCCCAAATCACCTTTTACATATTTCATTCATTTTATTTTAGAAGTATTTTTCAATCTGCTTTACTCAGAATTCAACTGCATTATTAAATTTAGTTTATAGATTATAGAATAATTGTTTCTGTTTCACACAGGGAAGGAAGTATTGCCTAGTGGGTAGAGTATTGTGTTTGGAGTAAGGAAAATTTAGATTTAATTCCTGCCTCAGACACAAATTGGCTATGTCACTTAACCTGGGCAAGCCATTTAAGCTGAGTTTCTTTATCTGTAAAATGGAGTGATTACAGAACCTACCTCCCAGGGTTGATGTGAAGAATAAAATAGATGGTAGTTGTAAAGTTTCATTTTTGGTTTTTTAGTATAGCATCTGAAACTAGGAACCTTATATAAATGTTAGTTAAATTATGATATAACAACAGCAATCACCAGCACAACAACAACAATAATAATTACATTACCCTGGGTCACACAACTAATAGATGCATGAAGAGTGGTTTGAAACTAGTGTCATGCTGACTTCAAGGCCAGCACTCTAGTTACAGTGCTACATTGCCTCTAGGCCAACATTTTAAAATTATTTTTAGTAATCTTGAAAAACAGGAACCTATAATTTTTTTTTCTTTTTTCCCCCTTGAAAGTGGTACTTCCTCTTTTCTCATTGTCTATTCAAACTTGAAAGACAAAATGTGAGACACCTGACCTTTTAAAAAATAATTTAACAAGTTACAGAATACTTCTGGATGATATCTCTGTCAGTGAGTTGTTAATAGAAGTGGGTAAGGAAAAGAAAGTTCGGAGTTGAGATTATTTGTACAGTAAAAAGATTCTTCTATTTGTAGTTCACATCATCCCTCTCATATATACTTCATACTGGATGTTGGGTAAGATACATAAGGGTTCAGAAACTAAGTTTTTCCTCATCTGTAAAGCACATGTGTTCTAGTTGCTTTAGTAAGACTTCTCTGAGGTCTCCTCTGGTTTAAAAACTCCTTTCTATATATTTAAAAAATTAATAAGTTTACTACTGTGCTATGCACTTGTATAACTGGCTATGAAGAAAACTTTGCTGAGAAATATCAGAATAGAATTAGAAAATTTTTAGATAGGAGAAGAACATTCTGATATTATCTGCACAGGAATATGGAATGTACAAAGTGTTTGTAAAGAGGAAATAAAAACTGCCTTTTCACATCCTTTGATCATTTATCAATTGGGGAATGACTCACATTCTTATAAATTTGTCTAAGTTATCTATGTATTTTGAGATATAAGACCTTTATCTGTGAAACTATATTTTCCCAATTTCCTACTTTCCCTCTAATCTTAGCTATGTTGGTTTTATTCATGCAAAAACATTTTAATTCAATGTAATTAAAAGTATCCATTTTATATGCCAGAATGATTTCTCTCTCTTGTTCATTGCTAAATTATTTTTCTATCCATAAATCTGATAGTATTGATTTATTTCTTCTGATTTACTTATAATATCTCCTTTTTTGTCTAGGTCATGTATGCATTTTTACCTTCTCTTGGTAAATGGTGTAAGATATTGGTCTCTACCTAGTTGTTGCCAGAGTGCTTTCCAGTTTTCCTAGCAATTTTTAGCCAATAGAAAGTATTTGTACTAAAAGTTTAGGTCCTTTTGTTTGTTGAATACAAAGTTATTATAGTAATTTACTATCATGTATTGAATACCTACTCAATTCCACTGAACCGTGATTCTGTTTCTTGGTCAGTACAAGATAATTTTGATAATTAATACCTTGCAATAGTTTATGGTCTGGTACTGATAGATCTCCTCCCTTTACATTTTGTTTATAAATTCCTTTGAGATTTTTGAACTTTTGTTCCTCAAAATTAATTTTGTTATTGTTAAAAGTTTGGTATTAAAAATCGAAGCTATATATAGTTATGTAAAAGTGTTCTCAATCATTATTGATTACAGAAATGCAAATTAAAACTACTTTGAGGTACTGTCTCACACCTAAAAAATTAACTAAAATAATAGAAAGGGAAAATGACAAATGTTAGAGAGGATGTAGAAAAAATTGGGACATTAATCCACTATTGGTAGAATTATGAATTAACCTATACATTTTGGAGAGTATTATGCAATTATGCAAAAAAACCCTCAAACTCCTTGACCTAGCAATGCCACTATTAAGTTTGTTTCCCAAGGTCATCAGGAAAAAGGAAAAGAATTTATATATTCTAAAAATATTTATAGTAGCTCTCTTTGTGGTGGCAAAGAACTGAGATTAAGGGGATTGCCCATCAATTAGGAATGGCTGAATAAGTTGTGGTATCTGATTGTGATGGAATAGTCCTGTAAGAAATGACCAGCCAGTTAATTTTAGGGAAAAAAATGGAAAGACTTGAAATAATGCTGAGTGAAATAATGTTGAGTGAAATGAGCAGAATCAAGAGACAAATGCATAGTGTAACAGTAATACTTTTTGAAGACTAAGTGTGAATGAGTAAACTATTCTGAGTAATATGAATATTCAAATCATCTATGGAAGATTATAAAGGAACATGCTATCCACCTCCAGAGAAAGAACTGATATATGTTTAGATGTGTGTATTATATGGTTCCACATATGTATCTGTATGATTTGTTGGTCTTCTCTAATGAAAGGTTGAGAATGAGGGAGGAAAACAACCAAGAATTCAAAATGTAACCAATAAATAAATAAAATGTTTAAAAAGAAGAAAGAAATAATCTATGTTAATTAATGGAGAGACATCCCTGGGTTAGATGCACATTCTGAAAGACTGAGAATATATTTTGCCTTCTTAAGTTAAGGTAACCTTCATTATGTTGAAAAGGATCTTAATAATTTGAAGATAAATGTACAATGATCATGTTTTTGTACCCCATATTGGAATGCCATCTAACAAAAAAAAAATTTCTTTCGCAGCACCTTGTTAAAAGTAGGCTTTCTTTTTTGACACTAGTATAGCCCTAAAATACTTGAGAAATAAAGTCAGTATATATAAATCATGGTTTGATTATCAGAAGTAGATCAGAAGTAGATAACATTGACAAACAGATATCTTCCCTTCTTCAGCCAGGTAAAGATGCAAAAGACAAGTCCAATTAAACTGAGAGTAACATCAGTACAGAATATAAAAAAACCAAGGAGAGGACAAAAAGATAGAAATAGAGAAAAGAGAGAGAGATAGAAAAGAGAGAGAGAGACAGAGACAGAGACAGAGACAGACAGAGATATACAGAGACAGTGACAGACAGAGGCAGAGACAGACAGAGAGGGGCATAGAGATATAAAGATCGAGAAACAGAAAGACACAGAGAGATTGACAGAGAAATAGAGAAGAAAGATGAAGAAAAGATCATATGAACATATTTGTATTATATATGTGATTTATAGTGCAATAAAAATAAATTTATAAGTATATACTGGTTTAAGGTGTATTTTTAAAGTATTTAATTGTTTCACTAAATTACCAAAACAACTCTATGAGTTAGGGGCTAGTATTTTCCCAATTGCACGGATGAGGAAATTAAAGCTAAGAGAAGTTAATATATGCAGTTTCCTGAAAACAATCCAGCCCACTTTATCCTTCCTGATTAATTCTAAGCCCAACTTATTATCCCTGTACTTCCTGATTCAGATATACACACCAATGGATGAACTCTATAATTAACCCATCTGTTCTTGCTATAATATGAACTCTTGAAACTTCTTACCCTGGGCAAAAAAAAATAAATATATATTTTGAGTTACCTTTCTTCTAGCTGTATGACTGTCTTTCTGAAGCTCAGTGTACTGATTTATGAGACAGAGATTATATTGGTACTTCCTACATCACTGGTTGTTTAATGAAAAATGTTTAACTAATATATGTTATGAGGAAGGATGTTTAATATGATGATAAAGAATTAGTTCTAGAGCCAGAAGATGTCAACTCATATCTAAGCTCTGATGATTACTGCATGACTGGTCAATTCATGTTACTACTCTGAGTCTTAGTTTCCTCATTTACAAAATATTTGATGATGATGATTATGATAATGATGATGATGATAACATTAAGCAGCACTTATATAATACCTACTATGTGCCAAGAACTGAATTAAATAAACATTTTCATAATTTACCTCTTTGATTATCACAACAATCCATGGAGGTAGGGGCTATTCCCATTTTACAGTTGAGGAAACAAAGCAAAGTGAGGTTAAATAACTTGCTAAAGTTCACAGAGCTAGTAAGAGCCTAAGGTCATATTTAAAATCATATCTTCTTGGCTCCAGGCCCAGATTTTTATCCACTACCCCATGTATCTGCCTCAAACCCACCTTATAAGCTTACTGAGGAAAGCAATTTCTAAATCTTAAAGTGCTAAAGAACAATGAGTTAGCTTTTTAAAAAATGAAATTCTGCCTTTCTCTTCTCTAAGGATCCTTCTAAATACAATATTCTATTTTCTATGTCCTTTCAAATTTTACCCCACTACAATTCTAATATAAGATAGTAACAACTCACTAGTTTGGGATGTTTCTGAGAAAATTGATTGCTGAGTAGTCTTTCTTGATAGTTCACTCATTGGGGGCAGAAGTGTGCTCATACTTCTAAGAGACAAAGTTGTTGAAGTTAATTCTGACTCAGTGTTCTGAGATAACATGTGCTTATTTATATGGGACCATCTGTAGAACACTTGAACAAGTGGAGAACACATCATCTTTCAGGAATTTGGAAATGAAGAATTCAATATTTAGTGAACATTTAGGAAAATAAATGAGAAAATAAGAGTTACCTTAAAATTGTGGGACCAATTTGGTTTATCTTTTTGAGGACCAAAGATATGAATTTAGTTACTAAAAATAAGCTAATATGATTCATTAGTACAATGTCTTAACTGAGAAGAACAAATTGGAAGGAAAGAATCAGAAGTCACTCAGAGGATGGATTTTTTTTTAAACATCAGACCCAGTGAGAACTAAACACAATGTGGTTGAGCCAAAGATTTAAACAAACAAACATTTATTTTCAAGAAGAGGAAAAAATTTGTTCAACACAGAAGCTATATTTATTAAAACAAAGAAACAAACAAACACCTTTTCTGGAAAGGTCCTAAGACAAAAAGAAATCATCAAAGTTCACAGTTTCAGGGGTATTATTTATTGTCATCCCATGGACTTTGTTTGGCCATGTGCCTTCTTGTCATGTTTCTGTAAGTTCCCATGCACTCCACATATACTAGGCACATTGGTAAGAGGTTGTGACCTACCTTATGTGTAGATGGTGATATATTTATTATTCCCATTTTTGCTTTAGTAGATGTTTTGTTAATATTTATTTTGACTTAATGTTAAACAGTTATGTTAAAATCTAAATGTGTCACTGTGATTAACAGATTTTGTGTACATAGGAGAACATTAGTGGCAGCTCAACAACCATAGTGGTGAATAGATGAAATATATTATCCCTCAAGAGTTTTACTTCTTTAAAAAATAAATTCATTTTTCTTATTACATGTAAGAACAATTTTTAACATTTAAAAAAATGAGTTCCAAATTCTGACTCTCCCTACCACTGCTTCCCCGAAATAAAGCAAGCAATTTATAGATTATGTATACATATAAAATTAGATAAAATATATTTTCATTAGTCATGTTGTGAAAAAAACATAAAAAATAAAAAGGCAAAAAATAATAGTATACTTTGATCTTTTTTTTTTTCAGATTCCATCAATTGTTTCTCTGGAAATGGATAGCCTTTTTCATTATAAGTTCTTATGAATTGTCTTGGATCATTGCATTGCTGAGAATAGCTATGTCATTCACAGTTGATCGTTGTACAATATTGCTGTTATTGTGCATGATACTCTACTGGCTCTGCTCACTGTACTTTGCATCAGTACATGTATGTCTTTTCAGGTTTTTCTGAAAGCATCCTGCTCATCATTTATTTTTTTAAATAGCACAATAGTATTCCATCACAATCATATACCACAACTAGTTCAACTCTTCCCCAATGCTGGACAGCCCCTCAGTTACCAATTCTTTGCCACTACAAAAAGAGCTACTATAAATATATATTTTTGCTACATATAGGATTTTTCCTTTTTTTTTTTTATCTTTTTGTGATACACTACTAGTATTGCTGGTTCAAAGAAGATTCACCATTTTATAGACTTTGAAACATTGCTCCAAATTGCTTTCCAGAATAGTTGGATCACTTCTCAACTCTAGCAAGGGTGAATTAGTGTCTCAACATTCCCACCAACCCAACAGTGGACATTTGCTTTTTTCATCATATTAGTCTATCTGATAGGTGTGAGGTGGTACCTCAGTTACTTTAAATTGCATTCCTCTAATCAATAGTTATTTAGAGCATATTAAAATATGGCTATAGACATCCTTGTTTTCTTCATCTGAAAACTTCATATTCGTATCATTTGACCATTTATTAAATACAGAAAGAATTTTAGTCTTATAAAATTGAGTCAATTCTCTCTCTCTATATATATATACATAATTTAAATTTTTCTAATTACATGTAAATACAGGGTGTTTTTGTTTGTTTGTTTGTTTGTTTTTTGCTTAGGCAGTTGGAGTTAAGTGACTTGCCCAGGGTCACACAGCTAGTAAGTGTCAAGTGTTTGGTCTGAGGCCGGATTTGAACTCAGGTCCTCCTGACTTCAGGGCTGGTGCTCTACTCACTGTGCCACCTAGCTGCCCCATAAATATAGTTTTGAACATTCATTTTTATAAGATTTTGAGTTTCAAATTTTTCCCCCTCTGATCCCTCCTCCTCAAGATGTCAAGCAATCTCATATAGATTGTATGTATGCAATCATGAAAGCATGTTTCCATATTAGTCATGATGTGAAAGAAGATAGAGAACAAAGGGGAAAAGCCACAGAAAAATAACCAAAAAGATCAAAATACTATGCTTTCATCTGCATTCAGATTCTATAGCTCTTTTTCTGAAGTGGATAGCAATTTCCATCATGAGTCTTTTGGAATTGTTTTGGATTGTTGTATTACTGAAATAATTAAGTCAATCATGGTTGATCATCACACAATTTTGTTGTAACTATGTACAATGTTTGCCTGGTTCTGCTTACTTCACTCAACATCAGTTCATGCAAGTATTTCCAGATTTTTCTGAAATCTGTCTGCTCATCATTTCTTATAGAACAATAATATTCCATTGCATTAATATATCACAACTTGTTCAGCCCTTCCCCTGATTGATCGGCATCCCCTCTGTTCCTAATATTTTACCACCATGAAAAGGGCTGCAACAAATATCTTTTGTAAATGTAAGTCTTTTGCCCCTTTTTAAGAACTCTCTGGGATACATACATAATAAAAAGTATTGCTGGATCAATGGTTTTGCACATTTTGATTTCTCTTTGGGCATGGTTGCAAATTGCTTTCCAGAATGGTTGGATCAGTTCACAACTCCACCAAGATTGTATTAGTGTTCCAATTTTCCCATGTCCTCCAAACAATGAACATTTTCCTTTTCTATCATATTAGTCAATTTGATGACTGTGACGTACTACCTCAGAGTTGTTTTAAATTACATTTCTCTAATCAATATTGATTTAGAACTTTTTTTTCTTATGACTATACACAGCTTTAATTACTTCATCAGAAAACTGCCTGTTCTTATCCTTTGACTATTTATCAATTGGGAAATGAATTGTATTCTTGTAAACTTGACTTGGTTCTCTATATATTTGAGAAATGAGGCCTTCATCAGAAATACTTGCAAAAATGTTTACCATTTTTCTACTTTATGTCTAATAAAGATTCCATTGGTTTTGTTTCTGCAAAACCTTTTTTAATTTAATTAATCAAAATGATCCATTTTGCATTTCATAATATCATCTCTCTCTTGTTTGGTCCTAAATTCTTCCCTTCTCCATAGCTCTGACAGGTAAACTATTGCTTGCTCTCCTAATTTGCTGATGTTATCACCCTTTATGTCTAAATCATGCACCCACTTTAACCTTATCTTGGAATACAATGTGAGATGTTGATCTCTGTCTAATTTCTGCTATACTATTTTCTAGTTTTCCCAAGAGTTTTTGTCAAATAGTGAGTTCTTATCCCAGAAGCAGGTGTCTTTGGGTTTATCAAATACTAGATTACTACAATCATTGATTATTGTATCTTGTGTACCTATTCTATCCCACTGATTCACCACACTACTTCATAGCCAGTTTCAAATACTTTTGATGATTACTGCTTTATAATATAGTTTTAGTTCTGGTATGACTCGGCCAACTTTCTTTGCATTTTTCATTAATTCCCTTGATGTTCTTGACCTTTTGTTCTTCCAGATGAATTTTGTTACTATTTTTTCTAGCTCTATAAAATGTTCTGATAGTTTGATTGATATGGCACTGTATAAGTAAAATAATTTATGTAGAATTGTCATTTTTAGTCTATTTGCTCTGCCCATTCATGAGCAATCGATATTTTCCCAATTATTTAGGTCCGACTTTAAGTAAAAATGTTTTGTAATTATATGCATATAGTTCTTGGGTTTGTCTTGACAAGTAGACTCCTAAATATTTCATGTTGTCAACAGTCATTTTAAATGAGCTTTCTCTTTCTCTCTCTTCTTGCTGAGCTTTGTTGTTAATATATGGGAATGCTGATGATGTATATGAGTTTATTTTATATTTTGCAATGTTGTGGAAGTTGTTAATTATTTCAAGTAGTTTTTTATTTGATTCTTTAGGATTCTCTAAGCATACCATCATATCATCTACAAAGAGTGCTAGGTTTGTTTCCTCACTGCCTAATTCTCATTCCTTCAATTTCTTTTTCTTCTTTTATTGCTAGAGCTAACATTTCTAGTACAATATTTAATAATGGTGGTGATAATGGGCATCATTTTTTCACCTTTGATCTTACTGGAAAGGCTTCTAACTTATTTCTATTACAGATACTGCTTGCTGATGTTTTGGAGTAGATGTTATTTGTCATTTTAAGGAAAGCTCCATTTATTCTTATACTATCTAGTGTTTGTTTGTTTTTTTAATAAGAATGGGTGCTGTATTTTGTCAAAAGCTTTTTCTTCATCTATTGAAATAACCAAATGATTTGTGTTGGTTCTGTTACTGATATGGTCAATTAAACTAATAGTTTTCCTAATATTGAACCTGCCCTACATTTCTGGTGTGAATTTCATATGAACATAGTGTATTACCCTCAGGATAAATTTTTGTAATCTCTTTATTCATATTTTATTTAAAATTTTCACATCAATATTCATTGGGAAAATTGGTTTATAATTTTTCTTTCTTTATTTTGCCTTTTCTTGGTATAGTTATCAGCATCATATTTGTGTCATAAAATAAATTTGGTAGAACTCCTTCACTCAGTTTCCCAAATAGTTTATATAGAATTGGAAGTAAATGTTTTAAAATGTTTGGTAGATTTGACTTGCAAATCCCTCTGACCAGGAAGATGTATTTTTAGGGACTTCACTGATGGCTTGTTCAATTTATTTTTCTAAAATGGGGTTAAATATTTTACTTCCTATTCTGTTAAACTTGATGATTTATATTTTTAATATTAATTTATTTCATTTAGATCATCAGATTTATTGATATAGAGTTGGGCAACATAGCTCCTAAATATTTTTTTAATTTCATCTTCATTTTTGGTAAATTCATTTTTGATGCTGCTAATTTGTTTTTCTTCTTTTTTTAAATTAGATTAACCAAAGGTTAAACTATTTTATTGTCTTTTTTCATAATGCCAGCTCTTTATTTTATATATTAGTTCAATAGTTTTCTTACTTTCAATTTTAGTAATCACTCATTTGACTTTCAGAATTTCTAATTTGGTACTCAGTTAAGGATTTTTAATTTGCTCTTTTTCTAGCTTTTTTTATTGCATGCCCAATTCATTGATCTGCTCTTTTCTATTTTATTCATGGAAACATTTTGAGATATAAATTTTCCCTAGGTGCTGCTTTGACTGCTTCCCATAAATTATAGTATGTTGTTTCATTATTGTCATTCTCTTGAATGAAGTTATTGATCATTCCTGTGATTTGTTGTTTGATCCACTCATTCTCTAAGACTGGATTAATTTCCAATGTTTTCTTTTAGTATATCTTTCCATGACCCTTTACTACATGCAATTTTTATTTCATCATGATCTGAAAAGGATGTGTTTACCATTTTTGCCTTTCTATATTTGATTGTGAGGTTTTTGGCTGTAATACATGATCAATTCTTGTGTAGGTGACATGTACCACTGAGAAAAGGGTATGTTCCTTTCTATCCCCATTTCATTTTCTCTAGAACTCTATCATATCTAACTTTTCTAAAATTCAATTCACCTCCTTAATTACTGTCTTGTTTATTTTGTGGTTAGATTTATCTAGTCCTGAGAGGGAGAGGTTGAAGTTTCCCACTAGTGTACTTTTACTGTCTCTTTCTTCCTATATCTGACTCAACTTCTTTAATAATTTTGATTCTGTACCACTGAGTGAGCATCTGTTTATTTTTGATATTACTTCATTGCCTATGGTACCTTTAAGCAAAATGTAGATTCCTTCCTTATCTCTTTTAATTAGATCTATTTTTTTTGCTTTGAGATCAGGATTGCTACCCCTGCTTTATTTACTTCAGCTGAAGCATAATATATTCTGCTCCCTCCTTTCATCTTTGTTCTATGTGTGTTATCTGTTTCAAATTTGTTTCTTGTAAACAATATATTGTAGTATTATGGTTTTTAATCCACTCTGATATTTGTTTTCATTTTATGGGAGAGTCCATCCCATCCACATCCCGATTGCTAACTGCATTTGCCTCCATCTTCTTTTCCCCCCTTTTATAATTTTCTCTCTCTTTTCCCCTTTCCCACCTCACCAGTGTTTTGCATCTGACTACTGCCTCTCTCAATCTGCCCTCCCTTATATCAGCCCCCCTTTTTTCTTTCTCATTTCCCCTCCTACTTCTACCCTCTCTTCTGCAATCCATTGTATCAGCCCTCTTCCCTTTCCCCCTTCTTTCATTTCCCTTTAGGATAAGATAAAATTCTCTACCCAACTGAATATAGATGTTATTTTAACTTTGAGTCAAATCTGATGGGATAAGATTCACATAATGCTCACCTCTTCCCTTCTTTCAATCTACTGTAAGAAGTCTTTCATGGCTCTACAGATGATAACAGTTACCCCATTCTGCTCCCCTTCTCTTCTTCTCCCAGTATAGTCCTTTTTACCCCTTAATTTTTTTATTGTCACATCAATTTATACCCATTGTCTACATATATTCCTTCTAACTGCCTTAATAGATACATAGTTCTTAAGAGTTATAAGTATAATCTTCTTATGTATAGAAAACAGTTTAAATCTTATTGAATAACTTTTTTTTTCCTATCCTATTTACATTTTTATGATACTCTTGTGTCTTGTAATTAAAGATCAAATTTTCTGTTTGGCTCTGGTCTTTGCATTAGGAAAGTTTGAAAGCCCCCTATTTCATTGAATATCCATCTTTTTTCCCTGAAAGGTTATGATAAATTTTACTGGGTAGTTGATTCTTGCTTGTAATTCAAACTTTTTTGCCTTCCATAATATCATATTTCACATCTTCCATCTTTTAATGTAGAAGTTATGGAATCTTGTGTAATCCTAATTATAGCTCCTTGATATTTGAATTGTTTCTTTCTGGTTATATTCAGGTTTTTTTAAAATTTCTTCTTGACCTGATAATTCTGGAATTTGCCTACAATATTCCTTGGAGTTTTTATATTGAGGTCTCATTTAGAAGGTGATCACTTGATTCCTTTAGTAGCTATTTTGCCATCTGGTTCTAGGATATCAGGGCAGTTTTCTTGATAATTTCTTGAAAGATTTTTTTTTAATCATGGCTTTCTGGTAGTCCAATTATATATATAATTATCTCTCCTGGATCTATTTTCCAGGTCATTTATTTTTCCAATGAGAAAATTTGAATCAAGTTTCTAAAAGAATTCTGGAGTGACATAATCCACAAAAAGATGGATTGAAACAATTTTCCAGCCTTTTAAAAATTTTCTTCTATTTTTTTTCATTCTTTTGACTTTGACTGATTCTTTATGTCTCATAGAGTCATTTGCTTCCACTAGCCCAATTCTAAATATTAAAGAATTATTTTTTTCAGTAAGCTTTCATACCTCCTTTTCCATTTGGCCAATTCTAATTTTAAAGTATGTGTTTTCTTCACTGGAATTTTTTTTTCCATTTCGTTAATTCTAATTTTAAGGAATTATTTTCTTTAGTCAATTTTTGCTCTTCCTTTTCCTAGCTATTGACTTTCTTTTTTCATAATTCTCTTACATTACTCTCATTTCTCTTTCCAATTTTTCTTCTACCTCCCTTACTTCATTTTAAAAATATTTTTAACTCTTCCAATAGGACATTTTGGGCTTGAGACCAATTCATATTTGAGGCTTCACATGTAGGCATTTTGACATTGTTGTCATTTTCTGAGTTTGTGTTTTGATCTTCCCTGTTGTCATAGTAGCTTTCTATGTGAAAACTCTTTTTTTGTTCGTTTTTTGCTCATCTTAAAAGTTGATCTCTGCTCCTGGGGTACAGGGGGCACTGTCCCAACCTTCTTGCATGGGTGGCAGGGGCTTGGTCACTGGCTTTCTGAGTTGGGTCTTCTGGGGCTGATGACTTGCCTACTTCACTAGGGTGGCCCAGCTTAGTTGCTCCTATAGTGCTCTAGGTTCTAGGCCTGGCTATTGCAATGAGACTGGAGACTTTGTAGCTGGCCTGCTGTGCCACTGGCTTCCTGGGCCAGGACAACAGGGCCTTAGTTGCTATTCTGTAATGTGACTAAGAACCTTCCCCTGGCTTGCCTGGACATCGCTTGTGCGAGGCTGGGCTCCCCTTTTACTCAAGAGAGACAAATTTTCCTGAAATACTTCTAAATTATTTTAAGCTGCAAAACTGTTTCACTCTATCTTTTTGTGGATTCTGTCACTCCAGAATTCTTTTAGAGACTTGATTTAATGTTTCCAAGGGAAACTGGAGAGAGCTGAGGCAACTTCCTAGCTTTTCTCTGTCATTTTGGCTTTCTATATATTTGAGAAATGAGGTGTTTATCAGAGATACTTGCTGTAGATGTTTTCCCAGTTTTTTGTATAATCTTCTGATTTTGACCGATTGTTTTGTGTGTGTATGTGTGTGCGTGCATTCATGTGTGTCTGTGTAAAACATTTTAATTCAATATAATCAAAATGTTTCATCTTATATATGATATGCTTTCTATTTCTTTTTTTAAGTCATAGATTGTTCTCTTCTCCATAGATCTGAAATATAAACTATAACTTGTTCCCCTAATTTGCTTATGCTATGACCCTTTCCTTCTCAATTATGTCAATTATGTACATATATATATATATGTATACACACACACACATTGTGAGATATTGCTCTATCCATAGTTTCTGCCAAACAGCTTTCAAGTTTCCCCTGCAGTTTTTTTTCTTCAAATTGTGAGTTCTTGTCCCAAAGTTGGGATCTTTGTGTTTATCATAGAATGTATTATTATGATCATTACCTACTGTATATTGTGTAATCACTCTATTCTGCTTATCCACTGTTCTCTTAGCCAGTACCAGATTGTTTTTGATGATTAAAACTTTATAATACAGTTTGAGATCTAGTATAACTAGGCCACTTTCCTTCTCATTTTGTTTCATTAATTCCTTTTATATTCTCCAACATCTGTTTTTTGAGATGAATATTATCATTTTTTTCTAATTCTATAAAATATTTTTGATAATTAGATTGGTATAGCACAGAATAAATTAATTTAAAGAATTGTCATTTTTCTATTATTGTCCCAGCCTGCTAGTTAGCAAACAATATCTTTCCCAATTGTTCTTATCTGACTTTATTAGTGTGAAGTGTTTTATAATTTTGTTCCTATGGTTTCTGAGTTTATCTTGGAAAGTAGACTTTCAGTATTTTATGCTATCTACAATTATTTTAAATGTAATTGCTTTTTATATCAATTGCAGCTAGAATTTGTTGGTAATAAGTTGAAATAGTGATGATGTATGTGGGTTTATTTTACATCTTAGAACTTTGCTAAAGTTGTTAATTCTTTCAACTTTTTTTAGTAGAAGCTTTAGGATTTTCTAAATATACCTACCAGCCTCTTATCTTCAAAGAGTGATAGTTTTCTTTTCTCATTTCCTACTCTATTTTTTCTAAATTTCTTTTTCTTCTGTTATTTCTACAAGTAGCATATCTAGTACAATATTGAAGAGTAGTGGTGATAATGAACATACTTGCTTCTCTCCAAATTTTATTGGGAAGGTTTCTAGATTATTTCCACTGCATATAATGTTTGGTGATGGTTTTAGATAAATACTACTTACAACTTTAAGGAAAGCTCCATTTATTCCTATGCTTGCTAGTGTTTTTCATAGGAATGAGTGCTGTATTTTGTCAGGTTTTTTTCCTTCAAATATTAAGATAATCATAATTTTTGTTGGGTTTGTTACTGGCATTTTGGTTGTTCAATTGTTTTTATACTTTTCCTAATATTGAACCAGCTCTATATTCCTGGTATAAATTCCACCTGGTCATAATACAGGATTGTGGTGATAGATAGCAGCAGTCTCTTTACAAGTATTTTTTTTTTAATTTTTGCCTCAATATCCATTAGGGATCTTGGTCTATAGTTTTCTTTCTCTGTTTTTTTTTTATTCTCTTCCTAGTTTAGGAATCAAAATTATATTTGTGTCATGAAAGGAATTTTGCAGGACTCTTTCTTTACCTATTTTTACAAATAGTTTATATAATACTGGATTTTTAAAAAAATATTTGGCAGAACATATTTGTGAATCCATCTGGTCATGGAAATGTTTTTTTAGGCACCTCATGACTTGTTTAATTTATTTTTCTAATATGGGGATATTTAAGCATTCTATTTCTTTGGCACTCTTAGTAGTCTATATTTTCATAAATATTTTTCTACTTCATTTAGATTATTAGATTTATTGGCATACAAATAGGCAAAATAACTCCTAATAATTGCTTTGATTTCCTCTTTATTGCTTGTGATTTCACCCCTTTAATTTTTGATACTGGTAATTTATTTTTTCTTTTTCATTTTTTTTAAATCAAATTAGCCAATAATTTATCTATATTTTCCCATAAAACTAGCTATTTTATATTAATTATTTCAATGGTTTTCCTGCTTTCAGTTATATTAGTCTCCCCTTTGTTTGGCATTTCCTATTTGGTGTTTAATTTGGGATTTCTAATTTGTTACTTTTAATTATTTTTAGTTGCATACCCAGTTAATTGATTTGCTTTTTGTCTTTATTACTGATGTACACATTTAGAGATATTTTTTTTCTCCTAAATTGTTTTTTGGCAATATCTCATAAAGTCTGCTATATTGTCTCATTGCTGTCATAACTTCAATGAAATTATTTATTCTTTTCATGATTTGTTCTTTGACCAACTCATTGTTAAGGATTAGATTATTTACTTTCAAAATATTTTTTAATCTATCTTTCCATTACCTTTGCATTATAAACTTAAAAGTAGCCTCCTAGTACTTTTCATTTTTCTGCATTTTGTTGTGAGGCTTTTATGTCTATATTTTAACCTGGCAAATTTTTGTGTAGGTGCCATGTACTTCTAAGTAAGAAAAAGTGTACTCCTTTCTTATTCCCATTCAGTTTTCTTCTGTAGTCTACCATATCTAACTTTTCTAAAATTCTATTAATCTTCTTAATTTCTTTCTTGTTTACTTTTTTCTTGGGTTTAAATATTTCTGAGAGAAGTTGAGGTGCCCCACTAATATGGTTTTATCATTCATTTCCCCCTCTAACTCATTTAACTTTACCTTTAAGAAATTGGATGTTATACAATTTGGTACACATATGTTTAGTTTTGCTATCACTTTATTTTCTATGGTACCTTTTATTAGATATAATTTCCTTATTTATTTTAATTAGATTTTTTTATTTTGAATTGTGTAAGATCATATTGACTACCCCTGTTTTGTTTGCTCATGTGTTTGTTTTTACTTCAGCAGAAGCATAATAGAATGTGCTCCAGCCACTTACTTTTATTCTCTGTGTCTACCTCTTCTTAAATTGTGTTTGTTGTAAATAAAATATTCTAGAATAATATTATTAATTCATTCTGCTATTTACTTTCTTTTTATGAATTAGTTCTTCCCATTGACATTCACAGTTTTGAATAATGATTACATATTTCTCTCCGTCCTATTTTCCCCATTCTATACTTCTCTCTTTCTGTCTTTTTATGTCCCTCCTCAAAAGTGTTTTGCTTCTGACTATTTCCTCTCTCAATCTTCCATTCCTCTGCCCTCTCTGTTTTCTAATCCCTCTCTCATCCTACTTTCTTTTAGGGTAATACCAATTTCTATTCCCTACTGAGTGTGTAGGTTCTCCTTTTTAGCAATTTCAGTGATAGTAAGTATCAAGTGTTGCCTGCCACCCCTTTGTCTTTCCCTGCACTGTAAAATCTGTTTTGTTCCTGTTTTTTTGTGAAATAATTTACCCCATTCTATCTTTTCCTTTTCCCCTTCTTCCAATGACTTCCTCTTTCTCACCTCTTATTTTTTTCATATCATCCTGTCATAGTCAACTTGTACCCATGCCCATCCATTGTCCTTTTTTTTTTTTTTGCTTTTTGCTAGACAACCAGGGTTAAGTTACTTGCCCAGGGTCACACAGTTACTAAGTGTCATGTGTTGTGTGTCTCAGACTGGATTTGAACTCAGGTCCTCCTGACTCCAAGGCTGGAGCTCTATCCACTGCACCACCTAGCTGCCCCCCCTTTGTCTTTACACACTCCTTCTAACTGCCTCAATAATAATAAAGTTCTTAGAAGTTACAAGTAACATCTTCCCATTTAGAAATGTAAACAGCTTAAATTTTTGGATCCCTTACAATTTCTCTTTCCTGTTTACATTTCTGTGGTTCTCTTGTCTTTTGTATTTGAAAATCAAAATTTCTGTTCAGTTCAAGTCTTTTCTTCAGCAATTCTTTAAAGTTCTCTATTTCCTTTAATATCAATTTTCACCTTGAAGGTTTAAATTTAGTTTTGTTGTATAGGTGACTCTTGGTTGTAATTCTAACTCCTTCACCATACAGAATATTATATTCCAAGCCCTCAGATCCTGTAATGTAGAAGCCACAAAATCATGAGTGTTCCTGACTGTGGATCCACAATATTTGGATTGTTTCTTTTGGCTACTTGCAGTATTTTCTCCTTGACCTATGAGCTCTGGAATTTGTCTATAATATAATTGTGGGAGTTTTTATTTTGTGATCTCTTTCAGGAGGTGATTGGTTGATTATTTAAATTTTTATCTCACCACCTGGTTCAAGAATGTTATGGCAGTTTTCCTTGATAATTTCTTAAAATATAATATCTAGGTTATATTTTATCATGGTTTTTAGGTAGCCCAATAATTCTTAAATTATCTGTTTTTGATCTAATTTCCAGATGAATTTTTTTCTCGATGAGATATTTCAGATTTTCTTAATTTTTTTTCATTCTTTTGATTTTGTTTTGTTTCTTTCTTTCTTTCTTTCTTTCTTTCTTTCTTTCTTTATCTATCTATCTATCTATCTATCTATTTATCTGTTTGTTTATTCATTCATTCATTCATTCGTTCATTCATTTATTATTTGTCATGCCTTATGGGATAATTAAGACCCAGTTGTCCAATTCTAGCTTTTAAGGAATGATTTTCTTTTTTTTTAAATTCAAACTAATTTTATTAATTCATTTATTTTTACTCTTTAACATTCACTTCCATAAGCTTTAGAATTTTATTTCTTTTCCCCTTTTCTCCACTCCCCCCTCTTCAAGATGGCATGTAATCTGATATAGGCTCTACATATACATTCCTAACAAACATATTTTCAAATTACTCATGTTGCAGATAAGAATTAGAACCAATAGGAGGAATCACAAAAAAAGAAACAAAACAAAGCAGAAGAAAAAAAAGGAGCAAATAGTAAGGTTTGATCTGCATCCAAACTATAGTTCTTTCTCTGGATGTGGATAACATTTTTCATCATAAGAATTTTGGAGATGTCTTACATCCTTGCATTGCTTAGAAGAGCTAAGTCTATTAAAGTTAGTCATTGCACAGTGTCGCTGTTAGTGTACAATGTTCTCTTGGTTCTGCTCACTGCACTCAGCATCAGTCCATATAAGTCTTTCCTGGTTTTTCTGAGGTCTACTTGCTCATCATTTCTTATAGCACAATAGTACTCCATTACATTCATGTACCACAACTTGTTCAGCCATTCCCCAATTGATGGGCATCCCCTCAATTTCCAATTCTTTGCCACCACAGAAAGAGCTGCTATAAATGTTTTTGTGAATGTGGGTCCTTTTGCCATTTTTAAGATATCTTTGTGATACAAATCTAGAAGTGCTATTCCTGGGTCAAAGGGTATGCACATTTTTACAGCCCTTTGGGCACAGCTCCAAATTGCTCTCCAAAATGGTTGGATCAGTGTACAACTCCACCAACAATGCATGAGTGTTCTAATTTTCTCACATCTTCTCCAAAATTTATGATTTTCCTGTTTTGTCAGGGTGGCCAATCTGATAGGTGTGATGTGGTACCTCAGAGTTGTTTGGATTTTCATTTCTCTAATAATTATTTATTCAGAGCTTTTTTTTCATATCGACTATACATAGCTTTAATTTATTCATTTGAAAACTGCTTGTTCATATCTTTTGATGATTTCTCAATTGGGGAATGATGTATATTCTTATAAATTTGACTTAACTCTCTACATATTTTAGAAATGACACCCTTATGAGAAACACTGGTTGTAAAAAAATATTTCCCAAGTTTCTGCTTCCCTCCTAATCATGGGTGAATTGGCTTTGTTTGAGCAAAACCTTTTCAATTTATTGTAATCAAAATTATCCATTTTGCATTTCATAATGTTCTCTATTTCCTGTTTGGTCATAAATTCTTCAGTTCTCTGAAAGTCTGACAAATAAACTATTCCTTGCACTCCCAGTTTGCTTATAGTATTAGCCTTTACATCTAATTTGTGAACTCATTTTGACTTTTTTTGGTATGTGGTGTAAGATTTTGATCTATGCCTACTTTCTGCCATATTCTTTTTCCATTTCCCCATCAGTTGTTGCTGTTTTTTTTTTTTGTTTGTTTCTTTGTTTTGTTTTTGTTTTGTTTGTTTGTTTGTTTGTTTTTTAGGTCAAATAGTGAGTTCTTTTCCTAGAAGCTAGGGTCTTTGGGTTAATCAAAGAGTAGATTAGCATAATTATTGACTGTTGTGTCTTGCATACCTAACCTATTTCACTGATCCACCACTCTTATTTCTTAGCCAGTGCCAAGTAGTCTTGATGCTTCTTGTTTATGATACAATTTGAGATCTGGAATGGCTAGGCCATCTTTTCTAACATTTCTTTTCATTAGTCTACTTGAAGTTCTGAAGTTTTGTTCTTGCAGATGAATCTTATTATTTTTTCTAGCTCTATAAAATATATTTTTTTGGTAATTTGATATGGCACTATAAATTGTCATTTTTATTACATTAACTCAGCCTACCCTTGAGCAACCCATGTTTTTCCAATTATTTAAATTTGACTTTATTTGTGTGAAAAGTGTTTTGTAATTGTGTTCATATAGTTCCTAGGTTTGTTTCAGCAGGTAGACTCCTATATATTTTATAAAGTCTACAGTAACTTTAAATGGAATTTCTCTTTCTATCTCTTGCTGTTGTGCTTTGTTTGTAATATATAGAAATACCAATGATTTATGTGGGCATATTTTATAGCCTGTAACTTTCTAAAGTTGTTTATTATTTCAAGTAGTATTTTACTTGATTCTCTAGGATTATCTAAGTATGTTATCATACCATCTGTAAAGAGTGATAGTTTTGTTTCTTCTTTGTTTATTCTAATACCTTCAATTTCTTTTTCTTCTCATTGCTAAAGCTAACATTTCTAGTACCATATTGAACAACAATGGTGATAATGGACATCCTTGCTTCACCCATGATCTTATTGGAACTGCTTGTAGTTTATCCCTATTGCATATGATGCTTGCTGAAGGTTTTAGTTAGATGCTACTTTCTATTTTAAGGAAGGCTCCATTTATTCCTATGCTTTCTAGTGTTTTTAGCTGGAATAGCTGTTGTATTTTGTCAAAAGCCTGTTCTGCGTATATTGAAATGATTAGGTGGTGTCTGTTAGTTTTGTTGTTCATATGATCAAATTATGCTGAGATTTCCTAATATTGAACCAGCCCTGCATTCCTGGTATGAATCCAACCTGGTCATAGTGTATTATTCTCCTGATAAGTTGCTGTAATCTTTTGCTAATACTTTATTTAACATTTTTGCATCTACGATCATTAGATAAGTTAGTTTATAATTTTACTTCTCTCATTTGACTCTTCCTGGTTTAGGTAACAGCACCATATTTGTATCATAAAAAGATTTTGGTAAGATTTCTCCTTTACCTATTTTCCCAAATAGTCTATTTAATATTGGAATTAATTGTCCTTTAAATATTTGATAAAATTAGCTTGTAAATCCATCTGGCCTTGGAGATTTTTCCCTAGGGACTTCATCAATGGTTTGTTCAATTTATTTTTCTGAGATGGGGTTATTCAAGTATTTTACTTCTTCTTCTGTTAATCTGGGCAATTTATATTTTTTGTAAATATGCATCCATTTCACTAAGATTGTCAAATTTATTGGCATACAATTGCGGAAAATAGTTCCTAATTATTGTTTTAATTTCCTCTTCATTGGTGGAGAATTCATCTTTTTTCATTTTTCACACTGGTAATTTGATTTTACTCTCCTTTTTTAAATTAAATTAACCAAAGGTTTGCTTATTTTATTGTTTTCCCCATAAAACTACTTTTTAGTTTTATTTATTAGTTCAATAATTTTCTTAATTTCAATTTCTTAATTTCTCCATTGGTTTTTAATATTTCTAATTTAGTATTTAATTGAGAATTTTTAATTGTTCTTTTTCTAGTTTTTTTTATTTGCATGCCTAATTCATTGATCTCTTCTTTCTCTATTTCATTCATGTAAGCACTTAGAGATATAAAATGTCCCCTAAGAACTGCTTTTGCAGCATCCCATAAGTTTTGGTATGTTGTTTCATTATTGTCAATCTCTTGAATGAAGTTATTGATTATTTCTATGAATAGTTGTTTGACCCATTCAACCTTAAGATTAGATTATTTAGTTTGCAATTAATTTTTAGTCTATCTTTCCATGGCACTTTATTAGATATAATTTTTATTGCATCATCATCTGAAAAGGATGCATTTAAAATTTCTGCCTTTTTGCTTTGGATTTTGAGGTTTTGATGCCCTAATATATCGTCAATTTTTTATGTAAGTTCCGTGCTGAGAAAAATGTATAATCCTTCTATCCCCATTTAATTTTCTCCATAGGTTTACCATACTTAAATTTCTAAAATTCTATTCACCTCCTTAACTTCTTTCTTGTTTATTTTGTGGTTAGATTTATCTAGTACAGAGAGGAGGAGGTTGAGGTCCCCTACTACTATAGTTTTGTTGTCTATTTCTTCCTGTAACTCTCCAAATTTCCACTCTAAGAATTTGGATTCTATGCCGCTTTGTGCATGTATGTTTACTAATGATATTTCTTCATTCCATGGTACCTTTTAGCATCTCTTTTAATAAGATCTATTCTTGTCTTTGCTTTGTCTGAGATCAAGATTTCAACTGAAACATAATATAATCTATTCTAGCCTTTACTCTCTGTGTATCCCTCTTTTCCAAATATATTTGCTGTAAACAACATGTTATAGGATTATGGTTTTTCATTCATTCTGCTAACCGCTTCCATTTCATGGGAGAGTTCATCCCATTCACATTCACACTTATGATTACTATTTGGCTCTTTCTCTCCATCCTATTATCTAATTCTGTTTATGCTTTTCTTTCTCCTTTCTCCCTTTCCTTCCTCACTAATATTTTGCTTTTGACCACCACCCCTCCCTTCTATTAGCCCCACCCTTTTCTTCCCCTTTAAACTTACTACCTTACTGCCTATAGGGCTAGTTAGATTTCTGTACCTGATTATGTTTTTCCCTCCTTGAGCCAATTCTGATGAGAGTAAGGTTCAAACTATATTTATATCCCTCCCTTCTTTCCCTCTGCTGCAATAAGATTTTGTGCCTTTTCTTGTAATGTAATTTACCCTTGTCTGCATCCTTCTTTCCTTTTCTCCCAGTACAATCCTTTAATTAGTTCCACTTAATCCACTTACTTAGATCCATTTTACCCACTTAGATGGTTTTTTTATCATTACATCAAAGTCAACTTATACTCACCCCCTCTGTGTATACCCATTTTAAATGGTGTAATAACTATACACTTCTCAAGAGTTACAAGTGTCATCTTCCCTTGTGGGAATGTAAACAGTTTGCCTTTATTAACAACATAGTATATCTTTCTGTCCCATTTACCTTTTTATGTCTCTCTTGAGTCTTGTATTTGAAGATATAATTTTCTGTTGAGCTCCACTGTTTTCCTCAGGAATGTTTGGAAGTCCCCTATTTCATTGAATGTTCATCTCCTCCCCTGAAAGATTATGTTCATTTTCATTGGGTAGTTGATTCTTGATTGTAATCCAAACTCCTTTGCCTTACAGAATATCACATTCCACTCCCAATGATCTTTTAATGTAGAAGCTGCAAGGTCCTGCATAATCCTGACTGTGGTTCTGTGATATTTAAATTGTTTCTTTCTGGCTGCTTGAAGTATTTTCTCTTTGACCTGGTAATTTTATAATTTGGCTACTATATTCCTTGGCATTTTCAATTTGGGATATCTTTCAGGAGGTAACTGGCGGATTCTTTTGATGGCTACTTTACCCTCTGGTTCTGGAACCTCAAGTTAATTTTGTTTAATGATTTCTTGAAAGATGCTGTCAGGCTCTTTTTTTTTCATCCTGGTTTTCGGGTAGACCAATGATTTTTAAATTGTCTCTCCTGGATCTAATTTCCAGGTCAGTTGTTTTACCAGTGAGGTATTTTACATTTTCATCTATATTTTCATTGTTTTGTTTCTGTTTGACTGATTCTAGTTCTCTCATAGAGTCATTAGCTTCCACTTGCCCAATTCTAATTTTTAATGAATTCTTTTCTTCTATTAGATTTTGTTCCTCCTTTTTCCATTTGGCCCATTTTACTTTTTAAGGAGTTCTTCTCCTCACTGAGTTTTTGTGCCTCCTTTTCTCTTTGACCAATTCTACTTTTTAAGGAGTTGTTTTCTTCAGTGTACTTTTTTCTAGTTGGGCAAATGTATTTTTTAAGTACTTGTTTTCTACAGTTAATTTTTGTCCTTCCTTTTCCAAGCTATTGACTCTCTCCTGTTTACCTCTCATTTCTTTTCCCAATTTTTCTTCTTTTCTTCTTCCTCTCTTATTTGACTTTTAAAATCCTTCTTGAGTTCTTCCAAGAAGGCTTTTTGGGCCTGAAACCAGTTCATATTCCCTTTTGAGGTTTCAGATGTGGATATTTTGACAGTGCTATCCTCTTCTGCATTTCTGCCTTGATCTTCCCTGTCCCCATAATAAGAATCCATCATTTTCTGGGCTGTCAGAGTCAGTAAGGAAAGGTGAGGGCAACTTACTTCTTATTCCATTGTCTTGGCTGCCAGAAGTGGAACCCTTCTCCTAAGGATATTATTAAAAAATGACCAAGACCCTACATAACTAAAATTTGTTATTTTATAATAATGAAAAAGGGAGAAAAGCAGGTATAGCTGACAGTTCTAAGATGATGACGAGTCATGATGATGGAGCATTACCCATGATGTGTCCAATGCCCCAAATTCTACCTTTTAAGGAGTTGTTTTATTCAGTGATTTTTTTTTTTTTGTACATCTGTTCCATTTTTTGTACTTCCTTTTACCAGGCTGATGACTTTTTATTTTTATTATTCTCTTGCATTTCTTTCATTTTCCCCATTTTTTTCCCTACCTCTCTTATTTGTTTAATATCCTTTTTGAGCTCTTTTAGTACATCTTTTTGGGAGGGTCTGAGAATAATTCACATTTTTCTTTGAGGCTTTGCATGTATTGTTTTGATGTTGTTGTCCTCTCCTTAGTTTGTGTTTTGACCTTCTTCCCTGTGACCACAGCAACTTTCTAAAGTTCTTTTTTATTGTTGCTTACTCATTTTTCCATCCATTTTTGACCTCCAACTTTATGATAAGTTGAGGTCTCTTCTCAGAATCAAAGGAGTTCCAAGATTTTGTTTTTGTTTTTGTTTTTTTGTTTGTTGTTTTATTTTGTTGTTTGTTTTTTTTTTCTGCTGCTCTTTTTAGAGCTAGTCCTAGGTTTTCTAAGTTTTTAGTTCTTCCAAGGTGATATGATCTAAGGAGATGTGGCCATTACTCTCCTTGCCTATGCTATGATCTGTGAGCAAAGTCAAATACTGTTTTCCACCCTCAACCTGTGACAAGGTTTTCTGTTACTTTGTGGCTATGAGCTCTGGTATGCTAGTTCTCCTCCTCACCCAGGATTGGAGGCCATGGAAGCTTGTATGGACAATGCAACAGACTCTTTCACCCAGTTTTAGCATAAGGTTGCCTGTAATGTTCAGACCAGTTGCCCAATATCCCTACCATATGTTGGCTTAGAGATACAGAAGTCCTAGTGCCAGTTCAGTCACCCATAAGGCTTTCTGTTTGCTTCCTGGGCACATTCTACTGCTGCCTTACTTATCCTAACCTTCTG
The DNA here is from genome assembly GCF_900497805.2 of Vombatus ursinus. NCBI lineage: Eukaryota > Metazoa > Chordata > Mammalia > Diprotodontia > Vombatidae > Vombatus > Vombatus ursinus. The sequence goes on from NW_020954642.1 coordinate 12,860,992, forward strand.
CTGGCTTGCCTTGGCAGTGCTGGTGAGCTTCTGGCTTGCCATGATGACATGTCCTGCTGTTAGCTTTCAGGGACTCAGCTAGCTACTGACTTGCTGGAGCATGGCCTGCACTTGACTTCATTCTACCCTCATGTAAATAAGATAGGCCTTTCCTGTTGATCTTCTAAGTTGTTTTGTACTGGAAAATTATTTCACCCTGTCCGTTTGTTGGTTCTGTTGCTCCAGAATTTATTTTGAGGTGTTATTTTAAAGCTATTTGGAGGGGTATTTGGGAGAGCTCAGGTGAGTGTTTATCTTTTCTTAACAATCTTTGCTTCACCCTCCAAGAGTGTTTCTTTTAAAACCCCAAGAAAGTTTGAGTGTAACTCAACAGGACAGTTAGATGGTTCAACGGATAGAGCAGTTAGCTTGGAGTCAGGAAGACCTCAGTTCAAATCATGCCTCACACACTTACTAGTTATGTGAACATGAACATCTCAAATAAACTATTTGCTTCAGTTTCCTTATCTGTAAAATAAGGATAATATTATCATACCTCCTAGGGTTGTTTTGAAGATCAAAAAGAAATAATTGTAAAGTATTTAGCACATTGCCTGGAACATAGTAAATGCTCTATAAATGTTCCTCATTAGTACTACTACTACTACTACTACTACTACTACTACTACTACTGCTACTACTACTACTTCTACTATCACTATAGCTGCTATTACACTATGGTAGCAGTCTTCAAAAATCTAAGTCAGTACGTATGAGACAGGCTGGAGTGCCCCATTCTCTGATTCAGCCCACAGAATGAAGAAGTCTCTACATGATTCACATGAAAAGTATGAGACAGTAATCTGAAGTTTTTGACAACTTAAGCATTTGCAACATTGATATAGCTTTTTTTTCATGAAGTATATCTTTAGTTCATTTATTAATTCTCTGCACAAATTAGTATGTGGTTCATCTGTGATGATATTTATATATCAAATTCTATAAATCAGGTTTCAGTTATAATAAATATACAATTCAATTTTTACTTTTAAATAAATTTGAATAACTTAAGTTATCTTTGTCTCATTCACACAAGTCCTTCAATTGGCCAATCTATACAGTCTTTGTTATCTAAATTACTTTCTTTTCCCCAAAAGCATAAAAATAAGATATCAAAAATTCTTATTAAAATTACAGTGGTTTAATTAATAATTCCTAGATGAAAATTCTTGTTTAATACTTCAGTTTGACATTGAGGTGAATTTGTGGTCTAAAAGCTATGCTTGAGAAGCATAAGCTCTATAACATCTTACCAAGCTGATCTATAGTCATATGAAAAAATGCTTTAAATCACTATAGATTAGAGAAATGCAAATCAAAACAACTTTGAGGTACCACATCACACAAATCAGATTGACTAACATGACAAAACAGGACAATAATGAATATTGGAGAAAATGTGGGAAAATTAGAACACTAATGCATTTTTGCTCAAGTTGTGAACTGAGCCAAACATATTGGGGAGCAATTTGAAACTATGCACAAAGGGGTATAAAATAACCTTTGACCCAGCAATAGCACTTCTTGGTCTATATCCCAAAGAGATCATAAAAATGAGGAAAAGACCTACATGTACAGACATATTTATAGCAGCTCTTTCTATGGTAGCAAAGAATTGGAAATTGAGGGGATGCCTATCAATTGCGTAATGGCTGAACAAGTTGTGGTGTATGAATGTAATAAATGGAGTACTATTATACTGTAAGAAATGATGAGCAAGTGGACTTCAGACAAACCTGGAAAGACTTGTATGGACTGATGCTGAGTGAAGTGAGCAGAACTAGGAGAACATTGTACACAGTAACAGTTACAATGTGCAATGAATGACTTTGATAGCTCTTCCCAGCAATGCAAGGATCTAAGACATGTCCAAAAGTCTCATGATGGAAAATGCTATCTACATCCAGAGAAAGAACTATGAAGTTTGAATGCAGTTTGAAGCATACTATTTGCTCTTTTTTCGTCTGTTTTGTTTTGTTTCTTCTTTCCTGTGATTCCTCCTATTGGTTCTAATTCTTCTTTACAACATGACTAATTTGGCAATATGTTTATTAGCAATGTATATGTAGAGCCTGTATCAGATTGCATGCCATCTTAAGGAAGGGGGAGGAGAGGCAGGTGAAGAAAATTTAAAACTCAAAAGCTTATGGAAGTGAATGTTGAAAACTAAAAATAAAATAATAAAAAAAAAATCTTACCAAGCTGTAGTTAACAAAGTGGTGCAGAAAATAAAGGATTGAAATTGAAATGAGAGAGACCTGAGTTTGGATCATCCTTCGGACACTTATTATATGTGTGGCCTTTTACAAGACACTTAACCTCCCAGCATGGGTTCTTTTATTTGAAAAATGAGAATAATAACATCATCTATCTCATAGGGTTGTTGTGAGGATCAAATGAAATAGAATATGTAAAGTAAATGTTAAAGTTTTTGTAAAATGTTAAACCTTTTGTTTTGTTTTGTTAATGTTTTGTTAAAATGTTAAAACTTTTGCAAAAGTTAAAGTGCTATATAGATATTATTTTTATTACTACAAAGCTGGAAAAGCTTCAATTAGGTGGCTATATGTCCATAATTTAGAGATAACAAAAGTTAATTTCAAAGAGGAATGAGAGGGCTCAGATGCCCAGGGGATGAAAATTGTTTTTCAAAGAAATTCAGTGCAGTCATTTCCCAATGACTCAGGCTTATTCCATGCCCTCATAACCTATTACCCAGACTATTGTGATAATCTCACAGTTTCTCTGTGACTGTCATTGTTGCATAGTGGGTAGGAATCTGACTCTTAAGACAAAGAGGTCATGATTTAATCCCTACCTCTGAGACATGTTCTCTGTATGGTTCTGGACAAGTCAGTCTTGCTTGATTCTATGGGCAACTCTGCAAGACAATTATTTGCAGATAATGGGCTTGTTGTTCAATGATAGAGGAAATTCCTTGTAGGGAAGGGGAGAAAGAGAAAGAGGGAGAGATCATAATCTGCAGGAAGGAGCTAAATATGTAGTGGACGTAATAAAACCTATATACAAAAAATCATATGTGTATGTTGCTTTAAAGGCTTACAGTTTCTTCACATTATCACATTCATCTTCTAAATCACTGGACCTGGAAATTTTCTTTGAATCTCAACTTCCAAACTCACTACTGTGTCATCAATGGCAAATCACTTCTGCTTTTTGTCCTCAGATTCTTCCTTGATAAAAGTATGTCATAAGAATTGTATTCATTGCCATACAAGCCTTCTGTAAAGTTTATATTAGTATGCAAAGTTAATATTATTATATTTGTTCTTATTTGGCAGATAAAGGAACCAGAGTTCAAAGAATGGAAATTAATTACTCACGATCATATAGTAAGTCCAGTAGCAGACCCTGGAACCCACTTCTCTTGATCCCTTGCCAGTGCATCAACTTAGTGTTGTGTCTTCTCTTTTTGAAAATCTCCATGTTTTGTTTACAGTCTGGCATTCCCCTCTCACTAACACCCTTCCCTATTCCCCAATATTTTTTGTTTTTATAAAAAAAGCTTATTGAAGTCATTATAGCTTCTTTCAAAGGATATTCTATGGTATACCTCATTTTATAATTACATAATTGTCAAGAGATTATAAAGAACATGAAACCCAACTATACTTCTTGTTTCTTTGCTATATCTAGCAATATTTCATTTAAAAAATAATTTGATGACTGAAAAAGTTGTGGTATATGATTGTGATCTAAAACTATTGTACTATGAAAAATGATGAAGGAGATGATTTCAGAAAAATCTAGGAAGAATTATGTAAATTGATGCAAAATGAAATGAGCACAACCAGATTAGCCACTTTAACAACAATGCTATGACAATGAACAACTGCAAAAGACTTAGCTTAAAAAGTAAAAAAAAGAATAAAAAAATTTTTAAAAATTTTTTAAAGATTATTGGAAACAATACCAAAGAATTCATGATGAAAAATGCTATGTACCTCCAGAGAAAGAACTAATGAAGTATGGTGGCCTGAAGCATGTTTTTCTCTTTGTTTTTCTTGCTTTTTTGCAACATGGCTAATATGGAAATATTTTTTGCATGATTTCACATATATAATTGATATCTTATTGTTAGACTTCTCAATGGGTGGGTAAGACAAAGGAAAGAATTCAAAACTCTAAATTTAAAAAAAAAGAATTTTAAAATATTTTTAAAGAAATCAGTTGATGTGGTAGAAAAATCAGTAATTTTAACAGATCTCATTCAACAAGTTGTTTTCATTTATGTTCCAAAATTAGCAAAATATATTGGAAGATATAATATATAGATCCTTGAACATCCACTGAATATTAATTGTAAGAAAAGAATACAAGTAAAGAGCTGTGTTTGCCAAAGTTGCCTTCCCTACCCCCCACAACGTATAGTGGAAGAGCTCCAACAAAGACTCCAAGGAAAGACATTTCAGTTTATATCCTTTTCTTTGTATTTAAGTAGATACATTAAGCACTCCCTATGTTCATTGCACAGTTAAAGCTGCTAGGAATTCACAGACAATAGCTAAATAATCCTACCTTCAATGACCTTATATTCCACAGCAAGGGGGAGAACAACATAAGAACAAGTAAGTTAATGCCAAGTAATTCCCAATGTAGGGAGAGCAATAACACTGGGAAGATGTAAATTAAAGAATACTAATTAATTAACTTCTGTAAAATGCTTCAAGGTTTACAAATAACTTCTCAAAAATTGCCTATTAGTAGTATAAGTACAAGTAGTGCTCCTTGTAATACAAGTATCCCCATTTTATAAGTGAGAACAATGAAGTTCTGAGAATCTGTACCTAGCTGAATTGTTCACATGAGTCATGAGTTCCTGAGGTGAGATTCTAACCAAAGTATTCTGACTCCAGTATCGTGCACTATACATTATATCAAGGGCCCTACTTCTTTGGGGCCATTTCCAGCTCTCAAATATCAGGGCTTTAAGATCTTCGTTATTCCTGTTGGAAAGATAAGCTGTGGAAAAATGCACAAATGAAACAAAACAAAATAAGGCTAAACATAACTACTATTTGTTCAATGAAGACCACAGATCATATAATAGAAAAGTGTAGATGCCCTTGTTTTAATTAAATTTAGATTAAGGAAAAGATTACTGGAGTGAATGTTGAGAGAAGGTTTCCTGGACAGAGATATATATTACGCTGAGTTCTTTCTCCTCACAAACCTCTCAAAAAGTTTAGATAAAATCTTTTGTTTCCTAACTCTGCTATGTGAGTTGAAATTATTGAACTTTCTGTTTGTCCCTGAAATGCTGAGTCAGATCCTTGAAAATAAAGACATCTATCCATCCATCCATCTATCTATCTATCTATCTATCTATCTATCTATCTATCTATCTATCTATCTATCTATCCATCTATTTATCTATCAATATTTTTATATTTATCTATCTATGCATATGCACATACACACATACATGTATATACATACATAGACATACATATATAAAATATCTATAGCTATCTATCATTCTATCCATCCATTGATCTTCCTATCTAACTATATTTGTATCACTAACCCCAACCAAAAAATGCTTTGAACAGAGTAAACACTTAAAAAAATTCTCACTGAATTGGATTGGATTGCTCAGGAGGAAAAAAAAACTGTATAAGATCAGCTTCACAAGATAAACTATCAGATATTTAGCTGGGAAGAATCATAGTGACAATCTAGTCCAACCAACTCATTTTACAGAAGAGAAAACTGGGACTCAGATATTGGCAAAGTTGGAATTTGAAGTTAAGCTTTCCAAAGCTAGAACACCACTTTCCATTGCACCATATTGATCAAACTGGTCAAATAAAATAGTTTAGTCCAACTGGGTCCTTAGTCTGTTCTCTCAGGATAGATAATATGGAGTTCTTTTGAATATATAGGTAACCTATAAAGGGTAAATATATTCATTCTCTGACAATGCTATCTCTAAGTATATTTTCTTCTTTTTGGTCTTTACTGAGTCATACCTTCTTGCACATATTATCTGGCTACACAGAATTTGGAGAAAGATACTAATAATAAAGCACAAGGAGGACTAATAACTAACCATCAGGAAGACTTAGTCTGAATATAGTCTTCTGACTATTTTCTCCATGGACTAAGGTATACCCACATTTGAAAAGAAAAATCAACTTCCCATACATAAGATGATGGATGCAAGTTTGAACAGTATGTTTTCTATACATGATACTGGGATGTTAATGTGCAAGAAGCTCAATATTAATGGAGACAGTGACACATATGTGTGTATCTGTGTGTATATATATGTATTATATATATACATGTATATGTATTATATATGTGTGTATATGTATGTATGTGTGTATATATGTATAGGGTATATATGTATGTGAGTACACACACACATATACATGTGTGTGTGTGTGGTCAGATTTTGTCTGAATTGAGAAAATAGTAACTCTCATGAATAAGGAAGTTAAAATGCCAGTGTTCATTGCCTTCATTTGGCAACATTTGCAGCTCTGTTTAATTCTGGGTGCCACAAATTAGAAAAAGAACTAGAATGGCCAAAATCTCAAAAGCATTACAACAGGATGGTGAAAAGCTTTGAGACCATGCAATATGAAGACTAATTTAAGGAAAAATAATTGTTTAGCATGAAGAAGAAAAGACTCAGGAAGATAATGACATAAAAGTTGCATCAAGTAGTTGATATTCTGGTAATTATAGGTGCTTAATAAATGCTTATTGACTAATTGGCCCTTAGAAGGGACCCTTAGAAGACCCTTAAAATGAGTATTTTTGTTAGTTTTCTGAAGGTAAGTTCAGATACAGTTGATATAAGTTATAAATAGGCTTTTTTGAGTGGTGAGTATGTGTGTGAAGTACAGTTTTTTCCCTTAAAATTAGAGCTATTTATAATCTGACTGGACTGCCTAAGGACAAAGTATATTCCCCTTCCTTGGAGGTATTCAAGTGGAGGCTGGATGACTATTTCTTGGATATGACATAGTGGAATTTTTTTAAGATTTGTCTTCGATTAAATTACTGAGATCCTTTCCAATTCTAAACTTCTGTAATTATGAAGAATAAAATTGTAAATGGGTTTCAGCTATTTAGGTGAGCAGAGTTAAAGAAAATCATATTTTTATCTCATCTAATTGTTCTTATATATAGGCCAAAAGCTTGGTATTACTGTATTAGTATAGAAATAGGTAGTTTTATCTGAATTGCTACAATGAGATTCAAAAATCTACTCTCCCTTATATGTAGAGTTACATAGTGGGATGTGTGCGTGTGTGTGTGTATGTGTGTGTGTGTGTGAATGTGTGCATATACACACAATTATATATCTTATATATTATATAATCTATACCTTTATATGTACAATATGTATATATAATATTTCTTTATTAATTTTTCCTAAAATAAAGTTTGTATAAGTAATTGATGTACTTTTTTCTAGATATATCCATAGTTCATTGACTTTCTTACAAGATTTCTATGATTTAGGTTTAATTGTGATTCAAAACCAGGAATGAGAAATTCCTGTTTAAATCTGACCTCAGACACTTATTAGATATATTACCCTAGAAAAGTCACTTAATCTCTATATGCCTTAATTTTCTCATCTATGAAATGGAGATAAAAATAGCACCTATAACCCAGGTTTGTGACGATTAAAAGTTCCTATTAATAAGAGTAATGTATCCAGTGAAGTGCTTACATTATTCTAATTCATGCTGCATATTTCCATTGGGCTGGAGAAAAAATATCACATTTTACATAATTATAATTTTGAATAGTGTGAATTTGAAAACATTTTACCACTTAAGGGAAGTCATTAATCACTCTGATTACAACCAATTTGGATTTATAAAATCCTTTGTAAACCTCAAAACCTTATATAAATACTGGCTATTAATATTAATTGTGATTTGTATTATCATTGTAAAAATAAACAAAAAAACCTCTCATAATGTGAACATTGTTCTTCTAATGCAGCACTACTCTGGTGATCCTTACCATGAAAATAAGGTGAAGAGCTCTTGGAAGCACTGCCAGTGGAGCACAGGCTTTGACAGGTCTCATGAAACTAGAAAGACTTTAAGCCGTTTTTACCAGGTGAGACAACTCTATCTATGTCTTCTACATTTCCTCTATCTCTGTCTTTCTCTCTATTTCTGTCTGTCTAATCTTTATCTACCTTTCTATCTATCCATCTATGTATCCATCCATCTATCTATCTATCACTTCATATATATAGATACAGAAATACACATATATGTGCATAAATAAATGCATCCCCTCATATACACCGATAATTAAATCACAAATCTTTTTGAAATACTTGTTAGAATTAATTGGTTTATCCTTTTAAAAATAATTGGCTCTAACTTTAACTAGAAAAAATGCATTTTCATGACATGGTATAAGCATTGTACTGGTAAATGTTGAATAGGATTTTTAAAAATGTACATATCACACATGTTTAATTTTAATCTGCATTATCAATATTTTCTCCATCTCTTCCATAAATCTAGACAATCAACAAATCAATAAATGAATCCCTAAGTTATAGTGTCTGTTAATTTCTCAGATATAAATGCTCACCTTGAACATTTTACACTCAGTTTGGTTTTGCCATTTTGAGGATGCTCCAGCATACCCCTGCATGGTGCTGATTATGTCAAACCTAGTAGCATTTCAATACCTTCTAAAAGAAATCCTTAATTACTCAAAACATTTTATCCCAATTATTTCTACAGGAAAAAAAAAAACCAAATGAATGACTATGCCTGTTGTCCAAGTTATGATATTCAGTTAGACAGACTACCTATAGAGTTCATCCATTAACATAGATATCTGGAGCCAAAACAGCAAATAAACAGGAAGCTGGTTCTAGAGTGGAACAGGGAATAACACGTTGCCTTGCTTGAAGTTTTTCACATACATCTTTTAAGGCCCCCAGTCTTCTTCCAATAAGAAAGGTCCATCTTTTTAATACCAGTACTCTTCTGGTGATGGTATATGGACAATGTTCATAGAACACTGGAGTCTGCAAAGATTCGAAGATGAGGATTAAGTTCAAAAAAAAAAAAGCTCATGTTAAGATAATTAACCTCTATCAAATTTGGCTATAAAAGAACATTGAATAAAGTAGGTATTCAATTGTGTTTATTTAATTGAATTCTTTTTTTTAACTGAATTGAATTGAATTATTTTAATATCTTTGCTTTTGACAGAGTACCACCAGGTTGCATGAAGAGTTGCCTTTGTAACAATGTTACCCTTCCTCCTCCTCATCATCATTATCATGCATATATTAACCTTTGAGATATGCAAAGTGATTTATATTATCTTATTTAATCATTACAACAACTCTGTAATGTAATTGCTATAATTATAAAATATGTGTATATGCAAATTAAAGTTGAGAGATGATAATTGACCTTCCCAGAATCATAGAGCTAGTAAGTGACTCAGGCAGAATTCAAACTCATATTGCACTGCATCCGGAATTCCATGCACCATGCCACATGTGCCTATTTATCTGCTCAGAGACTATCATCAGTGTCTTTGATTCAATTATTTTTAGATATAATATGTAAAATAAACTCCAAATGTCTAGTGTTACTTCCTTTTGCTACATCCTTTTTAAAAGTCTATTCAATAACATGTATAAAAAAGATTAAATCAACATAAACACAAAGAAAATAAAATGATTGTTTGCATGTGAATCTATCACTGGTGCATCTAATGCTTTCTAAATAGATTTTGCATCTTGCATTTCAACAATTTCTATTATAGTTCAATTGTAACTGTTATATTTTTCTTATACGAAAAAATCACAAAAGCAATTTAAATATATATTGAAGATTTCTCTGACTTTTCTGGCTGCTTTAGAAAAAATGAATAAGAAAAAGCAAATAACTTCATAGGATTTAGAGCTACAAGGGAATTTAAAGATCTTGCAGTCCAAGGCAGCATAGTCAAAAGAGTACCAGACTCAGAGATCTAGATTCAAGACACATGTTTATAAAATTGTATAGCTTAAAGGGAATATTCATAGAACATAAAATAAATTATGTAACTTGTAGAAATGAGGAAACTGAGGCTCAGAAGAAAATGACTCCTCCAAAGTCCCATAGATAACTAGTGGCAGAGACTTAAATATACTTTCATAGACTCCCAGGCATCTATGAAAAAAATGCTTAACCCCTAGCCTGAGCACAGTTATAAGTATATGATATTGACCAAGACATTTAATTTCTACCAAATCTGCAGTTAAAAAAAACACATTGGGGTTCTGGCTTAGTTGCTAGAAGTATAATATTGGGCAAGGCATTTAAATGCTTTCTACCTAAGTTTTTTTGTCTGCCAAATGGGAGTAATACTACTTGTACTAATTTACAAAGGTTTTATCTTGTTTTATTTTTGTGAGATCTATTAAAATAGATTATGTAAAGCTCTTTGTAAACTTAAATTCCTGTTATTAATGTTATCATTGTTGATAGAACATATTGATAAATGGTATTAATAACTCCATCACAGAAATCTAATGACTTTCTTCCAAGTTTTCAAGCAGACTGAACTATTTCTTGCCACATTATGCTATTGTTCATGTTCCATTTATGTCTATTTAGATTCTAAATATTCTTTAATTTAATAAGTACTTACTTCACTAACTGTTAGAGATATAAAGTTTAAAAAAAGGGCATGGTCTCTGGCCTCAAGAAGTTTATAATTTTGTAGTTTAGTAAATATATGCAAATTCTTATAATACAAGCCTATGTGTAATAAGTACCAAAGGAAACATCAAACAACGAGGTCTCTGAGTTTAGGACAGGCCACAATTAATTCCACTTTGGAGAATTGGGAAGGGTTTATGGAGCGAGAATCTCCATGCTGACCATATAATAATTGTGAACACCTTTGTTCCTTTATAATGAGGGGATTGGAATTTATGACCTTTAGGGCCAATTTCACTTTTAAAACTGTGTGGTTCAATGTCTTGTCCAATTAACTCTCAGGAAAGTAAAGGCTAAAATAACAAAAATACGGACCTCCATAATTAAATCTATGGATATTCCCAATAATAACCCACACCATAAATTCTCTTAAGTTTATTAGATGATCTGCAAAATGTTAGTATTATAGATTAAGAACTGGAAAGGACTAGAGAGGTCATGTAGGTCCAACCTCATTCATTTTTCACATGAAGGAATAGAGGCCTAGAAAGAGGATTTGTGGCCAAAAAATATCATTACCTGATCATAAACCTTTCTAAATTTAGCTAGGCTACTTTTCAGACAAAAGAAATGTAGTCCATTACTGGAGTCATACTTGAATCCCTTTCCAGCTCAGTAGGATCTGCCAAGATTTCAGTCTTCAAGAATGGCCTATATCAGAGACTTCTCATATGCATATTATGATGCAGCATCAGAGTAGGAGGACCTTAATGGGAAAGTATCCATAATCATCAACATCATCATTATCATTATGAAAAACAGATGATGCAGGTGATGATGCAATACCAACATACAATGATGATGATAATGCAATATATCCAGTTCATGTGGTCCTTTAAGACATACATAGTGATTTCTATATAACAACTTGAGAAATTGAAAACAGTTATAATTAGCCCCATCTTATATATGAGTAAACAGTCTTAAAATGGTTATGTGACTTTCACATTCACCAAACTAGTAATTCTTTCTACTGGAATTTGAAATAAACTCTCCTGACTTTAAGTTTGAATAAATCTGTTTTTTTTTTTCTTACAATAATTTTTTAACCTGACTTAACATCTACTTCAAAACCCAAGAAGCACCTTGTAATAGCTGCTGTCTTTACTCACCGTATTATTTTGGTCCACAGTGAGCAGCCTATCTCAAATCTATAACCTAGATATGATACCAATCCAAGGTAATAGAAAGCTATCTGAGACATAAACTAAAATGACAATGCAATAGTTTTCCTTTGGTGTTGTTATTTCAGTTATACTTCATAGAGCATGTCAGATCAAAACAAACTAGGGGAGTCACTTTCATTTAATCTATATCATTCAAATAGTTAGGCAAAGACATTGCATCTAGTTGCATCTTTCATCAATTTCATTAGATAGTAAAATGTTAACTGTATTACACCATTTATTCCTCATATAATTTACTTATTAAGAATTCATGTCATTGCTTAAAACTTTGGGATACAGGTAAATTGACCACTTTTCTTTAGGCAACAGTCAGAGAGATTATTTTCTTTGCATAAGTCCTTTGCATTAGTCATATCTATCTAAATCCTGGTTTGAAAAAGAAAATAATGGGTGGAGAAGAGGTTTTCTCTTTGTTTTTCATATCTCTAAACCAGGTGTTCTCAACCTTTTTTATGTGCAACATGGGCCCTTTTGGCTATCTGTAGAAGTCTATGGACAACTTTTCAGAATAATGTTTTACATTCATAAAATAAAATATGTAGAATTACAAAGGAAACTAGTAATGTTGAAAAAGAATATATTAAAATATTGAGTAAAATTTATGAAAATATTTTAAAAAATAAACCGGTTCACAAATCCCAGTGTAAGAACTCCTGTTATAAACCATAAGACAAAAGCATAACTGTACCATAGAATCATAAAATATCAGACTTCAAGGAATTTGCAAAACAGAAGTTTAGAGCCAAATGGGAGTCTGAAACTTAGAACAAAATGCAAAATATTGTATCCTCATTTTGGAATGAACTATTGAACATAGGCTGTGAAAACATAGAATGTATAATGATTAAACCTGATAGATCCTTTGAGTATAGAATGCTGGAATGTAAAATAAAAAAAATTATATAGAGCTAGAAGGGTTGTTAAAAATTGAAAATTAGAGTAAGAAGAGATCTTAAATGTCACCTATACTCTTATTTAACAAATGAGAAAATTGAAAGCTAGAAATGAACTGATTTTCCTAAAGTCACACTAATTATGGATATTCAAGAATCATTTGTTAAAATGGCTGAAAAATGAAATTATCTGCTTGCTCTGAGTCTATTCAAGTTGTTGTATTTAATACACTATTTTCTAAACTTTATTAGAACACTTCACTGCTTTTTCAGGGAGTTGGCAATTATCCAAATCATATATATGCAATTGACATTGACTTTAGTAGGAATTAAGCATCTCAGTGTGAAATGTGCTTTGAAAGCCAATATCTCATGATATTGTTAGCATGCTTTTGAAGAGATTTTTATGTTTATATTTTAAGTACAACTGTGCTCCTTACCTTCTACCTCCAGTCCTCATGTGTTATGGAGAAATTTGTTCCAAATGGTTGGTGAATTTTTGATGTGCTCATTATTATAAATGGTACTAACAATGACTCAAAGCACTGAAAACTAATAATAGGGAAATCTACTGGAATCAGACTGTGCTCTGATAATTCTTATGTTAGGAGCAGCTAAGTGGCACAATGATAGAGCTCTAGACCTACAGTCAGGAGGACGTGAGTTCAGATCTGGCCTCAGATACTTACTAGCTGTATGGGCAAGTAAGTCATTTCATCCTATTAGCCTCAGTTTTCTCATCTGTAAAATGAGCTGGGGAAGGAAATGAAAAACCACTCCAGTTATCTTTGCTAAGAAAACCCCAAATGGGATCAGAAAGAATTGGGCATAACTAAAAAAATGACTGAACAAGTGCATATATGTGTATGTGCTTATGCATGTACTTATACATGCATGTGTGTGTGTGCTTGTATGTATGTGTGTGTAATTGACCCATTCATCAGTCTAGTGAACCTCTTGGCTCCCTTCTCACATTAAGATAGTTAGGTACCATAGTAAAAAGAGCACTTAGCCTACAGTCAGGAAGATCATAGTTTAAATTTGGCCTCAGGTACTTACTAGCTATTTGACCCTTGGTAAGTCATATAAGCTCTGCCTGTCTCTGTTTCCCCAACAATATTTTTAATACAGTTTCCCCAACCATAAAAATAGCACCTACCTCTCATGGCTGTTGTGAGGATCGAATGAGATATTGTTAAAGAATAATAGGTACTTATGTACATATAATTACAAAGGTTAAAGACACATTAAAATACAATTGTCATTTAAAATATTTCAGGACTTCAGGTTAATAACAATTATTCTAGATAAAATCAAGACTATAGAAATAACAGATGTAGAAATAACTATTGGCAACATCTACATCTAAAGGGTATTATGAGTTAGACTAAATTCAAAAAAAGTCTTTTGAAGACAATTTATGTGAGTTCAAACTTTATTTGTGGTGAATTCCACAATTATTTGGAACCTTATTAACCATAGTGCTACAAATTTAGAATTTGTGATCAACTGACTACTTGTCAACTCATTTTCTTTTTATAATAATTTATTTGAAAATAAATATGTCTCCATCATTGATAGAGGAAAATAAAAACATGATTTGAAGAGGTGTGGGTGTATGCTCTGAGTGAAGAAATGGAATTTCAGAGGATAATTATCTTCAAAAACTCTCAGATATGTCTCTTTCTTTATATCTCAGTTTCCTCATTTGGAAAATGAAGGGCTCTCTGAGATCAATTCAAGCTCTAATATTATGTTAATATTATTTGAATATTGGAAAGAGTACTTAACAGGAAAGAATACCAGACCAGTAATCAGGAGTACTAGATTCAAATCCAAGCTCTGAAACTTATCGGGTGGATGATTTAGGCATATCACTTATCTCTGAGCCTAAGGCTTGTCATAATAGCTAACATTTATATAGTGCTTTAAAATTTGCAAAATGCTTTTCAAATATTATTTTATTTTATCCTCAAAAAATACTCTTGGAGGTAGATGTTATCATTATCCTCATTTTATAAATGAGATAAATCTAAAAGACAGAGGTTAAGTGACTTGCCTATGGTCACAGGGCTCCTAAGATTCTGAGGCTGGAATTAAAATTAGATCACCCTGACTAGGAGCAGTGTTCTATCCCTGGGCCACTTAACTGCTTTATCTATAAAATACTCCTTATATAAAATCCTCAATTATCTTATGTTACTTGTGCTATATATTTTACAGAATTGTTGTAAGAAAAGTGATTTGTAAACCCTAAAAGTTCTAAATAAATGTAATTTTTAAAATCATCATCATAGTCCTGTTTAACCTTCTATGAGAACATGGGCTTTCTTTCTCCTCCCCCCAGATAAAATGACCTTTCCTTCCTCCCTTTTCTCTTCACCCCTTTAGTCCTATGCAGCACATCAGTTGTTAGAAAAATCTGAAACAAAAATCTACTACAGTGAGTGAGTGAAGGAAAGCCTTTATTACACTTCTCAAGAAAGAAGTGGGCACAACGCACATTAGTAGCATGTGGGCACTGGTTCAGTGGCAGAATCAACTCTTAAACCATTGGTAAGATCCATACTCCACCCATTAGGGTTACTATTCATCTGGTTCACTTGAGTTACACCCTTCCTGGAAAGCCCATCACATGTTTGTCCATGTTCTATTAACTCTGCCCACTTCATGGGTCCCATGTTCAAAAATGGCAGCTATCTCCACCCTTGGGGTGTGTCAGTTAATATTTAATAAGCTTATTAAGCAAGTGTAGTGGAGAAAAGTCTTTGCCCTGTCAAGGACCCATCCTTGAACCCGACTAGTTGAAACCAGTTTAGCTTCCAGGGCTCTTTCTTAAGGAACTTCTTGTTTGTTATACTTTCTGATTGGTTGAGGGACTATCCACAAGATCTTGGAATTTCTTATCCTGCTATGGAAGCCTAACCCCCTAAAATCTCTCTTACATCAGTCATACTCCCAGCCCTGACTGGTTTTTTTTTTTTCCATAGCTGAAAGGCAGTGTTGTTCAATAGAAAGAAGACTAGATTAGAGTTAACCGAAGTTTGGATTCAAATCCTGCTTCTGATCCTTAGCATTGATCATGTCTAGACATTTATTAAGACTCAGTTTTTGAATATGAAAAGTGAGAATGATATCATTAATGGTACCTAATTTACAGGATTATTGATTGCTATGGGGATCAAATTAAAAATACATAATATGTTGTGCAGATTTTATGGGATATATAAATGTTGATTATCATTGTAGCTATTGTTACATATAACACCTCCTCATCATCAATAAATGGTAAACTTCTATATGATAACATTATTTGTTCTAATTACCCTCTAAGCACTAAGTCTTTGTTCTTGAAACACAAGAAATTCTAAAGTTCCACAGAGTTTAAATATTCTCCGTGCCAAAGCTCTTCCAATCTGGTGTTCCATAGTCCAAGGTACCTTTCAGTTCTAGCATTCTACATTCTAACTCTTATTCCATTTTTAAATTTCCATTTTCTGAGTCTTAGGTTATATCTTCTAAGGTCACTTCTAAGCCTAAATTTCTAAGTCCTACAATCTCATACTTAATATTCTAAGGTCACTTCCAGTGCTGATAATTAATTTTCTAAACATCTAATTACTTCTACAGAGTGATGTCACAACTAGAATTACTAACAAATTGTTAGAGCTACCATATTTTTCTGAGATAAAGTGACATTTCTTTTTTCCCCTCTATTTTAAAGTCTTAATAGACTAGATATTTTCCAGTACTTTTTTCTATCTAATTAGTTTAAATTAGTGAGGTTTGCACGTGCAGAATTTTGATACTACTGAGTTCTTTGTGTTTCCTAGAAGTTTGCCAGTTCACTGCCAGACAAGCTCCAGGATTAAGACAGGTAATAGAAATACCAGCAACCCAGTGCAACCCTTTCAAATCATGCAATTCTTTTCTGAGAAAGTCAAAAGTGTCATAACAAGGAGACGGCATACCCAGCAGTAGCTAAGATATCACAGAAGTTTCATTGAACTTCCACAAGCCCCTTGAAGGCATACAATAAAAGAAAAAGACACTTCCCAGGAGTCTGAATTGACTTAGGGAAACTTTTAACAATGTGAAGCGCAGCTGGTAATGGAGTCACAGTACTAAAGGCGAGGGGTGGGGAGGATCACCGAGAACCCACAGGCACCAAAAGAAACACTCAGAACAACAGAAGTGAATGTGTCAAGTTCCCATGCTACCCAGGAACTAGTCTGCTAAGTTACAGTCATTCTGTGACAGCACTCTACGAGTTCTCAAGATCTCTCAATGATTTTTCTGGCAGACTGGGTGGATCAGAGACTACATGGAGTGCACGTCAATTAGGGGAGAGACTTTGCCATTCAGTTTCCAGGTCTTATTGACTCAACAGCCAAAGTGTTTCTGATTGCAGTGAGGGAATATAATGGATATTGAGTATTTTTCTTGGAGTCCAGAAAACCCGAGTTCAAATCCTACTTTAAAAACTTACTAGTTATTTGATGCTGGGCACATACTTAACCTAGTCTAGCCTCAGTTATTTTGAGGATCACATGGGATAATGTAAAGTATTTTGCAAATCTTTTAATATTATATAAATTCTAGTTGTTATTATCATTATTATTATTATTAATTTGTTGTTCTTTTTAGAAACTGACTCATCATTCACACAGTCACTGCATGAGTCTTGGTCCATATTATCACTCAACTGGGCTGTTATAATGCCTCCCTGAAAAACTTGTCATTCCAAGGCAGTGACTCTACTGAGTCCTCGATGATTCCATACTTCCTACAGAATGAAACACAAATTCCCTTGAATTTCATCCAAGGCTCTCCATGGTCTTGCTCCATTCTACATTACTAGACTTATTTCATATTTTTTCCCTTGAGGTGCTCTCCCACTCCATGTTTACCTCCTAGTTTCTAAGGTTTTATTCATATTTTGGCAAGTTTTAACTTTTGAAGTAGACTTCTATTGATTGTCTTCAATTTATATTGTATATACCTTGTTTGTACATAGATATTGCATGTTGTCTCTTCTATTAGAGTGAGAGCTCTTAGAAAGTATGGACTTCTATTTGCATGTATGAATGCATGCATGAATGTATGCATGTATTTATCTGTCTAATTATCTATCTATTCATCTGTCTGCCTTCCGTACCTATTTATTTGCTTGTGTTTAATAATTTTTTCCTCATATGTTGATTCATTTATTTATTTATTCATTCATTTTTATGTTGGTTTGTTTATGTATTTGTTCATTTATTTATTTAGCTACTTATTTATTTGCTTGTTTGGTTTTGAATTGTTTATTCATCACCTTTCTTTGCATTTCCATCCCTTAACACAGTGACTGTCACATCCGAGGTGCTTAGTTGACTGACCAACTTCATGCATTCTATTCACAGTGGACTATTCTCCATTCCCATTTTCACTCCTCTCCCATAACCATATTTTATTCATACCATCCCTATGTCCTTGAAATCAACACTCCACACCCCAACACAATCACCACCTCTGTCTATGCTGATTAAAGTCTATCTCATATATTTTAAAGACTATTTACAGTGCCACCTCTTCCTTGAAACCTCCTTTAGATTATTCAAATGACCTGAGATACAAGTAACCTCTCCCTCATCTAAATTCTTAAAACTTCCTGGAAGTTTACTTTGTGTGTATCATCTTATCTCATGTATCCTAGTTATATATTCCCAATATGTATGTTTCTTCTCATCTATTAGATTGTAAACTCCTTGAAAATAAGGCATCTATCATTTCTACATCTGTTATATATCTATAAACAATTAAGATCTTAGTAAATTTCTGTTTATTTGAATTCTTGGTGAATTTTGTTCAGGGAGAGAATAGTTGACATTAGGGTCCTTAAACTGTGATCTTAAACTGAGATCTACAATATTGCTTCTACTAAGGGAGCTTGGAGGCAATACAATCCATTGAGAGAAATATAGCTTCAAGTGAGCAAAACAGTCTTAGATCCAAGATACATTGACTGCATGACCTTGATTATGACATTTCTTTTCTCCCAGCCTCAGTTTCTTCATCTTTAGATGAGGACCATTATTATGAACATTGGCTAACTTAAAAGCATTTTGTGAAAATCAAATGGAACAGCATATGTAAAAAAAAAAAAAGAGAAACAGAGGAGTGACAGAGAGAGAGAGAGAGAAATACCATATAATCCTAAAGTGTTAAAGAAATTCGAACTACTTAGCTATTACAATGGAAAAACTACATGCCTGTTTCATTATTAAAATAAAAGCATTAGCCTAGAAAAAAAATCTCTCAAAATCTCTCATATGACCATAAGATTTATAACAACATGCATCGATTTATAACAACATGCATCCTTAGCAATTAATTAATATCATTTTCTTATTTTATAGGTGAGGATTTTGAAGTCCAGAGAGGTTTATGATTTACCCAAGGTTACATTGACAGTAAATAGCAGAGGCAGAATTCATATCCAGATCTTTTGCCTCTAACTCCATTGTACATTGCCTTCCAGTTCTAAATCTTACATTTCTGCTTTTTCAGAGTATGCAGTATGCAGACAATGTAGAAATTGCTTTCTAGTCTATGTTTAATTTTCTACCATTATCACTCCTTTTCTATCTCCTTATTTTATTTCACATCTCACATCAATGTCTATGCCTCATGATCTCTCTACTACTCAGTTCCAGTTTAAAAATCATTCCTAGAGGCAGCCAAGGGATCTATTTTTAGCTATCTCCCAAAGGATTTAGAACAAAATCAAGTATCTGGCTCATTACCTCTGAGATCTTGTTCACTCATGCTAGATGTTTCTCTGGTCTTTTTATCCAGTATCCTACCTATAATTGTCATCAGGTCAATGCAATCACATCTTTTCTGTCAAAATTGTGGAATCAAAATGAGTTTTATTTTATTGAAAATTGACTTTGTTGTGAAACCATAGAGCAGAGATACATTTCAACACTGGCCAGATGACAAGAGGAATATGATAAAAACCCATGGCCAAGTAAGAAGCTTGAGGTCAAGAACCATGTTCTCATGTACTGTTCCACATTTTAAAAAATCGAGAAATTATATCATACTGTTATCTGGAGCTAATGTTACTTGGCAATTAATCTCTGTCCTTCTTCATACTGAAGCAAAGGCATTTTCCTTTACAGGCAATTGGTCTCCAACTCCTTTTAAATACCTGTCCTAGGAGTCTGACTTAATAGCCTAAGATGAGCAAACTATAAAGATATCTTAAAAGGTTGGGGACTCAAAGAGGGTACTCATGTTAAGTTCAGTTTTTTTTTTTCAATAACAATATTTCCATTTTATATAGCACTTAAAGTATTACGAAAAACTTTGATCCCAGTAAGTCTTTAAAAAAGGCAGTGCAGGTAGCCTGATGCTAATTTTACATGTTAGGAAACTGGGGCTCTAAAAAACTAAATTCCTTTTTCAAGGTCAAATGGATAATGAATCCTATAATTTTAACTCAGGTCCCTTGATGTGAAATTCATTCTTTGTTGTTGTTGTTGTTGTTCAATCATTTCAGTCATATCATAGAAACAAACAATAACTTCATCCAAGAGAATGGCAATACTGAGACAACGTACCAAGATTTATGGGACACAGCCAAAGGAATTTGTAGGGGAAATTTTATATCTCTAAATGCTTACATGAATAAAATAGAGAAAGAGGGAAGCAATGAAATGGACATGCAACTAAAAAGGCTAGAGAAGGAACAAATTAAAAATCCTCAATTAAGTACCAAATTAGAAATTCTGAAAATCAAAGAAGAGATTAATGAAATTTAACTAACAAATAAAACAAAATCTGGTTTAAAAAATACAATAGATAAACCTTTATTTAATTTGATTTAAAAAAAGAAAGAAGAAAACCAAAATATCAATATCAAAAATGAAAAGGGCAAATTCACTACCAATGAAGAAGTTATTAAAACAATAACTAGGAGCTATTCCCAACTGTGTGCCAATAAATCTGACAATCTTAATGAAATGGATGAATATTTTCAAAGATACAAATTGCCCAGATTAATAAATCAGAATATACTTGCATGTCATTTTATAACTCTTCTTTTGCAGTTGATGGCATCTAGATTGAGTAGTGGATCATTCTTACTGACTATAGGACTCATTAACCTGCCTGCTTATTTCAACTTTTTTTTTAGCCAATTGGAGTTAAGTGACTTGTCCAGAGTCACACAGTTCATAAGTATCTGAGGCCAGATTGGAACTCAGGTGCTCCTGACCCCTGAACCACTGCTCTACTGGTCACCTAGCGGCCCCTGGATTGAACTGAGTAATAAAATGACATGCAAGTATATTCTTCTTTTAAAATTATCCACACATTAGAATACTGCTTAGACAAGACTATTAAAATACCAAATTAATTTCTCCCCAAAAAAGAACAAGATATTTTCTGAAAAGAGATCACATTGCAATCATCTACTGAGAATTGACATTGAAATAATGAAACAGACTCTCTCCATACATTTCAGTAATAGCATCTGAAGCAGATGGATTGACTTGTTGGCCAACAATTAATAGAGTTTTGATGAAGAGAAAGACATTACTCAGCATAATGCTCCACTGAGTCCTATTGTCATGACATCTACAGGTTCACACTGGCCTTTTCATCCCTTTCCAGAAAGGAAGTGGCCTCACCTCAACAGCTGTTTCCTTCACTTAGGAGATTTCATTGCAATAAAGGTCTTTTTCTTCATATTTTTTTTTCTTACATAGTCTCTTGTATGTCTGAAAAACTGAAATAATGAAAAATCCATTCAGCTTCTAGGAAAAACCATAGTTCCAAAGGAAAGAAAATATTTGGGTGACTTGTTCTGAACTGAAAGATAACTGAAGCATGGAGGAACACATTTGTACATCCTGTTTCCATGAAAATGGTCTGGTATTTCCCAAAGTCTCAGTAGCATTAAAGGATTTGACATAAAACATGTCTATCAAAAATTTAAAGACAAATTAATTCCAATAATATATAAACTATTTGGAAAAATAGGCAAAGAAGAAGTCCTATCAAATTATTTTTGTGATACAAATATGGTGCAGATACCTAAACTGGGAAAAGCAAAAACAAAGAAAGAAAAGTATAGACCAATCTTCCTAATGAATATAGATGCAAAAATTTAAATAAAATATTAGCAAAGAGATTACAACAACTTATCAAGAGGATAATACACTATGAACAGGTGAAATCTATATCAGGAATCCAGGGGTGGTTCAATATTAAGAAAACTATCAGCATACTTGACCACATCAATAATAAAATTAACAGAAATTGCATGATTATCCAAATAGATACAGAAAAAGCATTTGACAAAATACAACACCCATTCCTATTAAGAACACTAGAGATCATATTTCCTCAAAATAATAACTAGCATCTATCTAAAAACATCAATAATCTTTACATGTAATGAGGATAAGCTAGAAGCATTCCCAGTAACATCAGGGGTGAAACACCGATGTCCATTATAACCACTGTTATTCAATACAGTACTAGAAATGTTAATTTTAGTAATGAAAGAAAAAAAGAAATTTAAAGAATGACAATAGGCAATGAAGAAACAAAGCTATCACACTTTGCAGATGATATGATGGTATGCTTAGAGAATCCTAGAGAATCAGCTAAAAAAAAAAACTACTTGAAATAATTAACAACTCTAGCAAAGTTGCAAGATATAAAATAAACCCTCATAAACCCTTGACATTTCTATATATTATAACAAAGCTTAACAGCAATAGATAGGAAGATGAATACCATTTAAAGTAACTGCAGATAATATAAAATATTTGGAAGCTTGTCTACCAAGAGAAACTCAGAAACTGTATGAACACAGCTACAAAACACTTTTTACACAAATAAAGTCAGATCTAAATAACTAGAAAAACATCAGTTGTTCATGGGTAGGCTGAGCTAACAATAAAAGTGAAAATTACACTTAAAATTAATTTATTTATATCATGCCACACCAAATGAACTATCAGAAATTATTTTATGGAACTAGAAATATATAATAACATTTATCTGGAAGAAGAAAAAGTTCAGAATATCAAAGGAAATAATGAAATAAAATTCAAGGAAAGGTGGCCTAGTTGCACCAGATCTGAAATTGTATTATAACGTGATCAACATCAAAGCTACTTGGTAGTGGCTAAGAAACAGAGGGGTGGATCAGTGGAATAGGTTAGGTACATAAGACACAATTGTTAATGACTACAGTAATCTACTCCTTGATAAACCCAAAGACTCCAGCTTCTGGGAAAAGTACTCACTATGTGTCAAAAACTGCTGGGAAAACTGGAAAATAGTATGACAAAAACTAGGCATAGACCAAAATCTTACACCATATACCAAGATAAATTCAAAATGGGTACACAATTGAAACATAAAAAGTGATATTATAAACAAATTAAAAGAGCAAGGAATAGTTTACCTGTCTGATCTATAGAGAATGGAAGAATTTATGACCAAAAAAGAGAGAACATTATTAAATGTAAAATGGATATTTTTGATTACATTAAATTAAAAAAGTTTTGCACAAAGTCAATGCAACCAAGATTAGAAAGGAAACAGAAAGTTTGGAAACATTTTTTTTTATTTATGAGGCAATCAGGGTTAAGTGACTTGCCAAGGATCACACAGCTATTGAGTGTCATGTGCATGAAATCAGATTTGAACTCAGGTCTTTCTGACTCCATGGCCGGTGCTTTATCCACTGCACTATCTCGCTGCCTCTTGGGAAACAATTTTTACAAGTGTCTTTGATAAAGTCCTCATTTCCAAAATATATAGAGGACTGAGTAAAATTTGTAAGAATACAAGTCATTCCCCAACTGATAAATGGTCAAAAAATATGAACAGGCAGTTTTTAGAGCAAGAAATTAAAGCCATTTACAGTCATATAAAATTGTTCTAAATCATTATTGGTTAGAGAAATGCAAATCAAAGCAACTGAGGTACCACATCACACTTATGAGATTGGCTAACATGACAAAACAGGAAAATGATAAATGTTAGAGAAGATGTGGGAAAATTGGAACACTAAAGTATTGTCGGTGGAGTTGTGAATTGATCTAATCATTCTGGTTAGCAATTTGGAACTATGTCCAAAGGGACATAAAACTGTGCATACCCTTTGATCCACCAATATCACTCCTAGGTCTGTATCCCAAAGAGATCATAAAAAATGGGGAAAAAAAGATCCACATGTGCAAAACTATTTATAGAAGTTGTTTTTGTGGTAGCAAAGAATTGGAAATTGAAGAGATGACCATCAATTGAGGAATGGCAGAAGAAATTGTGGTATATGAATGTAATGGAATACTATTATTTCATTAAATAAAATGATGAGCAGATTTTTCCACCAGAAAAACCAGGAAAGGCTTTCATGAATTGATGCTGAGAGAAGTGAGCAGAACCAGGAAAACATTGTACACAGTAACAACAACATTGTGAGATGACCAACTTTGATAGACTTAGCTTTTCTCAGCAAAGCAGTGATCTAAGACAGTTCCAAAGGTGTCATGATGGAAAATGCTATCTAGATCCAGAGAAAGAACTATGGAGTCTGAATGCAGATTGAAGCATACTATTTCCCCTTTTTTTCTTTATTTTTAAAAAATTTCTCATGTCCTCCTTCCCTCTTTGGTTCTAATTCTTCTTTACAACATGACTAATGTGGAAATGTTTAAATAAATAACTAAATAATGAATGAATGAGTCAATGGATAAATAAATAAAACAAATTAGATAAAAAATCCCACTGTTTTTTTCTTTCTTTCTTCCTTTTTTGGGGGGAAGGGGACAGGGATATGGGGGTTGTTTTCTTTCCAACATTTAGTAGCATACTCATCAAAAAAGGTACCATTCATTTCACATATATAGCAACTTACGTAAATACACCAGTGATTATAGGATTACTGAAGTTTATTGTTGTATCCTTGCTTTTTGTTTGTTTGTTTGTTTTTCTTAGTCTTCTTTTTTCAAGTCCCCTTTAGAGAAAACAACAATTTACTGGCCCTATTCAGAACAATAGTTTGCCTAGCAGTCAGTTCACTTTGAGGAGAGTTATCTTAATTTCCTCCTATTTGTTCCTCTGGTATTCTTGATTTACTTAACAATAGTGCTACCTTTAGATCCAACCTAAACAGGGTGGTAATGGAACAATTACCTCCCCTCTGGAAAGGAAAAAAAAAGATTTCTTGATCTGAAGTTAGAGGGTAAGACTCCTAAACCCTTGAAATCTTAGAATCTTCATTTATAAAATGAAGAAATTGGATTTCATAATCTTAAAATTCCCTTTAGATTTGATAGCCTGTGACTTCTGATCTAATTTATGCTTTCAGACCAATGGAGAGCTATTATTTTGAGGCTGGTAGCATTGCCACCTTTTCTCAAATGGCAATTTCATTTTAAGGGAAAAAATCATACAATTTAACTTCTTTATCTATGTCAATTGGATAGGGAGAATATGTAACCCTATGCAGGCATCTGGTCAACAAATGCTCATAGCCTGGGAATGTTTTATGATACCTTTTTGGAGGCATACTACATCAGCATACTACATCAAATCTGTGATTAAATACAAATTTCCTCTTCCTTGCCTCACACCATAAATGAAATTTGTGCAGCAGACTTTTTCTAAAATGGTGAGCTGGGCAGAAATACTCATCTGGCCACCCAGTTTGTTTTTTTTTTCCTGAGACCATCTCTATTTGCATTGCATTAGCATAATGTTGAAAAATTGAAGTAACAGAATCATTTTTTTCATAACTGAGCAGTGATAGAAATGGAGTATTCTGTATTTTATTCAACTACCTATTACTTTAGCACAGCTACAGTGCAGCCTGTTAGAAGATTATAAATTGATTTTTCTTACATTTATAGTCTTTCTCTATTTCACATTTGAGACCAACCAGCACATGCCCAAATGTACATTCCTATTATGTGTAAACACATATATCATGGCAAAGTGTGGAGATGAAGTCTAATAACCATTCTACCTACTATTTTTAAAGTATGCCATTTAATAACTCTTATCACACATTCTGTTTATGCCCTTGTCCTTGTCATAATTCACTTTACATTGAGGTTTATCCCTTAATTGGGCCTTAAGTAGATTTCTTTAAATTGTTAAGACTTCCTGATATGAGATCAGGCATTTTAAGAGTGTCATGCTTGAATAGTTAATGTAAGCTATAATGTGGCAGGCCTCAGAGGCTGACCAGTGGCTCTTTGATCTTAAAAGCCTTTCAAATGAATAGCCCTACTTTGTACTTCCTTGGAATATACAGGTAATCCAAATTGAGATTTTAGACTTCAGTAATTTGCATAAGTGATTCACATTTCAATTAGGTTATTATAAACATTTATTTAATGAGTATGTATCCTGGGAGTGTGGTAGAAACCAACTCATCATGAGCCTTTTGGGGCCATAGATTGGCCAGACAATTCATTTATCAACTAGATGTGTAAGAAGCAACTGTACTACAGGCAAATTTGTATACAGGTCAAGAAATCAGTAACAAACACACTGACTCACTGAATGTTATCAGTCATCACAAGAAATAGCTGACAGTGCATTCACTGGCAAAGGAGTTTTCTGCCTATTAAATAATTTTCAAATCAATAACAGGGTCCTTTGACCTCTGAAAAGAGAGGCTCAGTAAGCATTGATACTAACTCATCCAAGAGAAGAGTGAATGGCTCAGGCACTTCCGGGGGCCAAGATGACGGAGTAAAAAAGTTTTTGCTCTCACCCTCCCCTATCAGCCTTGGAAAACCCAGAAAATATCACCCCAGAAAAAACCCTGGAATAGCTGAACTAGAAGAAAGACAGGGCACAACAGTGCAGTAGCCCAGGTAGCTAGAGGGATAAATGGGAAAGTCACCTCTTACCCTGGGGGAAGGGGAGCAGTATGAAACAGGAGTCGCCCAGGCAGCTAGTGGAAAGACTCACTTTAGCACACCCGAAGGAGATTTTGGTGCCTTGGCATTCTACAGCAAAGGGTCTCTCAGTGCCTCGGCAAAAATAAAGGAAGCAGCACTACAAAGGGCCCTAAGCGGATAAGCACCCAGCAGCATTGTCTGAAAGGAGCTGAAGAAAGCTACATAGAAGTGCCAAAAAGTTCCAGCCTTGTTGATTCGAGCCCAACACCAGGTAAGCTGTCAGAATGCTACAGCCTCCAACTGCCAACCAGAGGAGATCCTGAAACCCAGGTGATCGAGCAGGCAAACACCAACAGCTGGACCCCGAGTGCCTCAGTGAGGTTGGGCAAACTGGTGGAAACCAGTTTGCCCAAGGGCCCCAGGGAGATAGACACCTGGCAGCACTTATCTAAAAGGAGCTAAACAAAACTAAAGGAAAGGAAAAGCAGGCAACCTAGATTTACCTGAAAGTCCCAGCTTTGCTGATTCCAGCCCAACACCAGATAAGCTGCTGGAACCCTAACCTTGAGCTAAGAAAATGTACTGAGAAAGGAGAAGGCAGAGAAGGGTAAATTACATTACAGGAAAAGCCTCCACAGCCTCCAATTGCCAACATAAGAGGCCCTAGCACCCAAAGCCAGTGACCAAGACCTAGGCTCCCAACACAAGAAGCTTGGGTCAGTGCCCTCTGCTCCCCAGCAGGAGAGCTTAATCTCTTTAAAGGCCAGAGAATAAAGACACACCATGACTAAAAAGAAACATACTATAGATTCATATTATGAGAAGAGTGAAGATCAACACAGAAATTCTGAAGAGGACAACTCTGTCATCAAACCCACATCTGCAACATCAAAAGGGAATATGAACTGGTCTGAAGCCCAAAAAGCCTTCTTAGAAGAATTCAAGAAAGATTCTAAAAGTCAAATGAGAGAGGTAGAGGAGTCCTTTAAAAGTACAATTGGCCAATTGGGAAAAAAAAAGTACACTGAAGAAAACAAGACCCTAAAACAGACAATTGGCCAATTGGAAAAAAAAGTACGATGAAGAAAATAAATCCTTTAGAAATACAATTGACCAATTAGAGAAGAAAGTACAAAATCTAACAGAAAAAAACAATATGTTACAAATTAGAATTGAACAAATGGAAACTAATGACTCTATGAGAGAGCAAGAATCAGTCAAACAGAAACAAAAAAATGAAAAAATAGATGAAAACATAAAATACCTCATGGGTAAAACAGCTGACCTGGAAAATCGATCCAGGAGAGACAATTTAAAAATTATAGGCCTACCAGAAAGTCATGATGAAAAAAAGAGCTTGGACAATATCTTTCAGGAAATCATCAAGGAAAACTACCCTGAAGTCCTAGAACCTGAAGGTAAAATAACTATAGAAAGAATCCATCGCTCCCTGCCTGAAAGAGACCCTAAATTGAAAATGCCAAGGAATATAATAGCTAAATTCCAAAATTACCAGATTAAAGAGAAAATACTACAAGCAGCCAGAAAGAAACAATTTAAATATCATAGAACCACAGTCAGGATTACACAGGACCTAGTAGCTTCTACGTTAAAAGACTGTAGGGCATAGAATATGATATTCCATAAGGCAAAGGAGCTTGGATTACAACCAAGGATCAACTACCCAGCAAAAATGAGCATGAACTTTTGGGGGAGGATATGGATATTTAATGAAATAGGGGACTTCCATACCTTCCTGATAAAAAGATCAGAGCTCAACAGAAAATTTGATCTTCAAGTACAAGACTCAAGAGAGACATAAAACGGTAAATAGGACAGAAAGATATACTGTGTTGTTAATAAGGGTGAAATGTTTACATCCCTACAAGGGAAGATGACACTTGCAACTCTTGAGAAATGTATTGTTATTATACCATGTTAAAGGAGCATACATAAAGGGGGTGGATATAAATTGACTTTGATGTAATGAGAAAAAAATTTAATCATGTGGGTTAAATGGATCCAAGTAAGTGGATTAGTTTGAGCTAAGAAAATGTACTGAGAAAGGAGGAGGCAGACAAGGGTAAATTACATTACATGAAAAGACTCAAAAACCCATTAGAGCAGAGGTAAAGAAGGGAGGGGGAATGAGCATTGTTTGAACCTTACTCTCATCAGATTTGGCTCAAGAAGGGAATAACATAATCGGTTAGGTATAGAAATCTAACATGTACTATAGGTAGTAGGAGGGGAAAGGGGAAAGAAAAGGGAGGGGGGGATAGGGAAAAGGATAATAGAAGGGTGGTAGGACCCAAGGAGGCACTGGTCAAAAGCAAAACACTAGTGGGGGGGAAGGAGAAAAGAGAAAGAAAAGCATAAATGGGGGAAAAAAAGGATGGAGAAAAAGACACAGATAGTAATCATAACTGTAAATGTAAATGGGATGAACTCTCCCATAAAACAGAAGCATATAGCAGATTGGATTAAAAATCATAATCCTACAATATGTTGTTTACAAGAAACACATTTGAAAAAGAGTGACACATACAGTGTAAAGGTAAAAGGCTAGAGCAAAATATATTATGCTTCAACTGAAGTAAAAAAATCAGGGGTAGCAATCCTGATCTCAGACAAAGCAAAAGCAAAAATAGATCTTGTCAAAAGAGATAAGGAAGGAAACTACCTCCTGCTAAAAGGCATCATAGACAATGAACTAATATTATTACTAAACAAATATGCACCAAATGGTATGGAATCCAAATTCTTAGAGGAGAAGTTCAGGGAGTTACCAGAAGAAATAGACAGTAAAAACTATACTAGTGGAGGACCTCAACCTCCCACTCTCTGAACTAGATAAATCTAACCACAAACTAAGCAAGAAAGAAGTTAAGGAGGTGAACAGAACATTAGAAAAGTTAGATATGATAGACCTGTGGAGAAAACTGAATGGGGATAGAAAGGAATATGCTTTTTTCTTGGTAGCACATGGCACATACACAAAAATTGACCATGTACTAGGGCATACAAACCTCACAATCCCATGCAGAAAGGTAAAAATATTAAATGCATCCTTTTCAGATCATGATGCAATAAATTTTTTATGTAACAAAGGGCCATGGAAAGATAGAGTAAAAAATAATTGGAAATTAAATAATCTAATCCTAAAAAAATGATTGGGTCAAAGAACAAATCATAGAAACAATCAATAATTTCATTCAAGAGAATGACAATAATGAGACAACATACCAAAACTCATGGGATGCAGCAAAAGCAGTTCTGAGGGGAAGTTTTATATCTCTAAATGCTTACATAAATAAAATAGAAAAAGAGGAGATCAATGAATTGGGCATACAACTAAAAAAAACTAGAAAAAGAACAAATTAAAAATCCTCAATTAAACACCAAATTAGAAATATTGAAAACCAAAGGAAAATTAATAAAATTGAAATTAAGAAAACTCTTGAACTAATAAATAAAACTAAAAGCTGGTTTTATGAAAAAAACAATAAAATAGATAAACCTTTGGTTAATCTAATCAAAAAAAAAAAGAAAGAAGAAAACCAAGTCACTAGTATCAAGAATGAAAAGGTTGAAACTACCACCAAGGAAGAGGAAATTAAAACAAGAATTAGGAATTATTTTGCCCAACTATATGCCAACAAATTTGACAATCTTAGTGAAAGGGATATATATTTACAAAAATATAAATTGCTCAGATTAACGGAGGAGGAAATAAAATACTTAAATAACCCCATCTCAGAAAGAGAAATTGAACAAGTCATTGATGAACTCCCTAGGAAAAAATCTCCAGGGCCAGATGGATTTACATGCGAATTCTTTCAAATATTTAAAGAACAATTAATTCCAATACTATATAACTATTTGGTGAAATAGGTAAAGAAGGAATCTTACCAAGTTCTTTTTATGATAAAAATATGGTGCTGATACCTAAACCAGGAAGAGTCAAAACAGAGAAAGAAAATTATAGACCAATTTCTCTAATGAATATAGATGCAAAAATTTTAAACAAAATATTAGCAAATAGATTACAGCAACTTATCACATGAATAATACACTATGACCAGGTAGGATTTATACCAGGAATGCAGGGCTGTTTCAATATAAGGCAAACTATCAGCATAATCCATCATAACAACACCAAAACAAACAGCAACCACATGATCATCTCAATAGATGCAGAAAAAGCTTTTGACAAACTACAATACACATTCCTATTAAAAACACTAGAAAGCATAGGTATAAATGAAGTCTTCCTTAAAATAATAAATAGCATCTATCTAAAACCTTCAGCAAGCATAATATGTAATGCGGACAAGCTAGAAGCATTTCCAATAAGATTGGGGGTGCAACAAGGATGTCCATTATCACCACTGTTATTCAACATCGTACTGGAAACATTAGCTTTAGCAATAAGAGAAGAAAAAGATATTGAAGGCATTAAAATAGGCAAAGAAGAAACAAAGCTATCAATCTTTGCAGGTGACATGATGTTATACTTAGAGAATCCCAGAGAATCAAGCAAAAAACAACTTGAAATAATAAACAATTTTAGGAAAGTTGCAGGCTATAAAATAAGCCCACATAAATCATTGGCATTTTATTACTAACAAAGCCCAACAGCAAGAGATAGAAAGAGAAATTCCACTTAAACTTACTGTAGATATTAGAAAATATTTAGGAGTCTACCTTCTGAAACAAACCCAGGAACTCTATGAACACAATTACAAAACACTTTTCACAAAAATAGAACCAGATCTAAATAATTGGAAAAACATCAGTTGCTCATGGGTAGGCCAAGCTAATATAATAAAAATGACAATTCTACCTAAGCTAATTTACTTATTCAGTGCCATACCAATCAATCTACCAAAAAATTATTTATAGAGTTAGAAAAAATAATAACAAGATTCACTTGATAGAACAAAAGGTCCAGAATATCAAAAAAACTAATGAAAAGAAATGCAGGGGAAGGTGGCCTAGCCATTCCAGATCTTAAATTGTTTTATAAAGCAGCACTCATCAAAATTGCTTGGTACTGGCTAAGAAATAGAGTGGTAGATCAATGGAATAGGTTAAGTATGGAAGACATAGTAATTAATGACTACAGTAATCTATTATTTGATAAACCCAAAGACCCCAGCTTCTGGGATAAGAAACCACTCTTTGAAAAAAACTGCTGGGAAAACTGGAAAAGAGTATGGCAGAAACTAGGCATAGGTCAAAATCTCACACCATATACCAAAATAAAGTCAAAATTGGTTCATGATTTAGATATAAAGGCTGATAATATAAGCAAACTGAGAGAGCAACGAATAGTTTACCTGTCAGATCTATGGAGAACAGAAGAATTCATGACCAAACAGGAGACAGAGAACATTACGAAAGGCAAAATAGATAATTTTGATTACATTAAATTGAAAAGTTTTTGCATGAACAAAGCCAATGTAACTAAGATTAGAAGGAAGGTAGAAAATTGGGAAAAAATTTTTACAGCCAGTCTCTATGATAAGGGCCTCATTTCTAAAATATATGGAGAATTAAGTCAAATTTATAACAATACAAGCCATTCCCTGATTGATAAGTGGTCAAAGGATATGAACAGACAGTTCTCAGATGAAGAAATTAAAGCCATCTATAGTCATATGAAAAAATGTTCTAAATCACTATTGATTAGAGAAATGCAAATCAAAACAACTCTGAGGTACCACATCATACCTATCAGTTCGGCCAACATGACAAAACAGGAAAATGATAAATGTTGGAGAAGATGTGGGAAAATTGGAACACTAATGCATTGTTGGTGGAGTTGTGAAATGATCCAACCATTTTGGAGAGCAATTTGGAACTATGCCCATAGGGCTATAAAAATATGCATACCCTTTGACCCAGCAATAGCACTTCTAGGACTACAAAAAAAAGCTCAAATTGGAAGTGAGGTTGGGCTGAATGTGTTTACGTAATTTGGAAAAGCCTGGGAAGTTCCTGGAAGCCTAGTACCCAGTAAGATTAAGAAAGAATTCACCTATCAAAGCTCAGGGTTACAGGTTTTGAGTTCTTGGAGGAGCATGAAGATGACCAGAATGTAGCCAACACATATTTTGGATGTGATACAGACATTAAGATTATATTATTCTGATATTTAATTTCCAAAATTTTGAATAAATTTACCAACCAAAATAATCCTGACCTGTTCTGTGTTCTTGTCATCTCAGTTTAATATGGGTGTTTCTTGTTTCTGTTATTACTATACTTGATGACCTCCAATATCCCTTCTATCTCTGAGATCCTATGATTCTGTGATTTTGTTTGGTTTCCTGATTCCCTTTACCAAATTAGGAACATAAGTGTATCATTAACCTGTGATGGATAAAAAAGTATTTCCACTGATGGGCTTAGGCTTTACAAAAGATTCTATGAGACAATAGCAGACTCTCTGTGACAGTTGTAATGACTTCCTATTTTCTGGGCCCTGTTTCCTCCTGATTTTTAAGATGTGACAAGTAAAAACAGTAGCTGACATTTATATAGCACTTAAGGATTTGCAAATCAGTAGACATACACTTTTATTTAATGCAGCAACCCTGGGAAGCAGACAATAAAATATTACTATTATTATTATTATTATTCCCATTTTAAAAATTATTCTCTGGCCCCCAATGTCTGAGAAACTACATTTGTTATTTTTTTTCCTCCTCCTCCAGGGTTCCCTAGCACACTGAATGCATTGTAGGGGTCTGTCTTCTTTGTCTTTAGCTAGATCTACCACCAATTGGGCTCCCCAACTTTAGGCGTTCAAGAACCTCAGTTCATTTTAACTAATTAACATTAGTTTTTACAGAAGAATATTCGCTTCAAAAGAATAACAAGAGCAAACATATAAGCATTTCCCCTAACACCTTAGTGATATATTCCCCATAACTTTACCATGTCTCTTTGGAGGAGAGGAGGATTATGTTCACAACTTAATTCAGTTTTAATATGATTATTCTCACACAATTGAAATCCAAAGTGTGACCCTTCCCTAATCCCTATGATAGGGAGGCCTTCTCCTGGCTTCCATCCTGGGAAGCTGCAATATCCAGCCTAGAATCTTCCACTCCAAGAATTCCATAGCTCATGCTCCTGTGTTGGAGACTCCACTTTCTACATTTAGAGCCAAAGAAGATAAATTTTCTGTTTTGATCAGCCTTGCCTAAGATCTAGGATAATGGATGGCAAAATATGGGGACTAGATATGAATTATTTTACATGTGATTATTCAAAAACATTATTACTCTTATAAAGAAAGGGAAAATATAGTGCACCACTCCTGCTAATAAAAAGTTAGAGCTGAACTGGGGAAACCTTATAACTAACAATCCTAATGATGGGATATGGGCCCTAGAAACCTCCCGCACCCCGGAACTTCCTTGAATTTTCCCACATGGTCAAGTGTCTGGTGTTCATCTGAGGCATTGACCCATTCCAGTAATCCTCTCAACTGGCCATTCTTTGTGGCCTATACCCAATCTTTCAATGCTCTGTTACATCTAACCTAGCCCAGACCTTCATTGTCTGTTACAATCAGATTGCCCCCAGTCACTTCCCACCCTTTAATTTCTTCTAGACCCCTTCTCTGTTCCCACAGTCTTCTGTATAATAGATCCATATTGCCTCCATTAAAGTGCTGAGATTCAATCTGGCCTGCTTGTCAATATAAGCCTCAAGAAAACAAAAAGCACCTGCAGTTTTCCCAATTCCCTACTGCCCCAAGAGAATTGAGAGAATGGACAGACTTGGGCATATGCTTCTGGATAGGGAGTCCATCCTTTTCCTCTATGCTGTGGAAGATGTGCCTAGGTCCATGGCCTTGAACCAAACCAATGGACTGAGAGCCTGAGAGTACCAGGCTATGTGTGAGACATGATTATAACTGTCTGCCCTAATGGAACCTAAAAGACACAAAAAAGCACCTCCAAGCCTTCCTAGGCTTGAGAGTGACCCTAACTGCAGGGTAAGAAATGGATAAGGAGAGAGCGGGGGAGGCTCATATATCTTCTGATATACGCTAGAGAAGAGCTTGAGATTAAATAGTTTGCCCATGCGGGCCACAAAAAATGTTGAGGTTTAGGGATGCTGGAACCCTAAAATAGTAACACATGTCCTTAATCAAATGAATTTGACCCAAGGTTTCTTTCAGCCAAAAGCAAGATTTGTTAGAACATTGATTGAGGTGGGTGAGATTTTAAGAATCTAATAGATTCTTAAATTTAAAATCTTAGACAAGCCATTAAGAATCTGCTGACAGGGGAGCCAAGATGGCAGAGTAAGAGGTGAGTCTCTCTTACCTCCCTTATTAACCCTGAAAGCCTAGAAAAATATAACCCCAGGAAAAACCCTTTAACAGCTGAACCAGAAGAAAGATGCAGTGCAGTAGTTCAGTAGCACAGGTAGCTTGAGGGATTAACTGGAAAGGTCCCTCTTACCCTGAGGGAAGGGGAGCAGTCCAGAACATGAGGTATCCCAGCAAGGTAGCAGAAAGCCCTCTTCAGCATACCAGGATGAGATCCTCAAGCCCAGGTGGTAGAGCAGGAAACAACAACACCTGGACCCCCGAGTGCCTCATTGAGGGTGGGGCAACTGGTGGAAACCAGCTCATAAAATCACCAGGTACCTCAGCATTCTACAACAACCAGCTATCCCAGTGCCTCAGCAAAACTAAGGGAAGCAGCACTCCAAGTGGCCCTAGGCAGATAAACACCCTACAACATCCTTCTGAAAGGAGCTGAAGAAAGCAAAAGGAAGGAAAGGGTTGGTGAGCAGGAAATCTCCAGGAACCACACTACCCAATCCTACCCCTAGAGTTGCAGTGTTGCTGATTTCAGCCTAACACCAGGTGAGCTGCCAGAATCCTACAGCCTCCAACTGCCAACATTGGATGCCCCAGCACACAAAGCCATCAAAAAAGCCCTAGGCTCCCAACACAAGAAGCTTGGGTCAGTGCCCTCTGGTCCCCAGCAGGAGAGCCCAATCTCTTTAAAAGCCAGGAAATAAGTAAACACCATGAGCAAAAAGAAATGTACAATATATTCTATTATGGGAAGAGTGAAAATCAAGGCAGAAATTCTGAAGAGGACAACATTGTCAATAAACTTACATCTGTAACCTCAAAAGGGAATACAGATTGGTCTGAAACCCAAAAAGCCTTCTTAGAAGAGCTCAAGAAGGATTTTAAAAGCCAAATGAGAGAAGTAGAAGAAAAAATGGGAAAAGAAATGAGAGTTATGCAAGAGAGAGTCAATAGCTTGGAAAAGGAAGGACAAAAATTAACTGTAGAAAACAAGTCCTTAAAAAAAAAAAATTGGCCAACTGGAAAAAAAATACACTGAAGAAAACAAGTCCCTAAAAAATACAATTGGCCAAATATGGAAGGAAATACAAAATCTAATAGAAGAAAACAATTTGTTAAAAATTGTAATTGAGCAAATGGAAGCTAATGACTCTATGAGAGAGCAAGAATCAGTCAAACAAAAAAAAAGAATGAAAAAAAGAGATGAAAATGTAAAATATTTCATTGGTGAAAGAACTGACCTGGAAACTTGATCCAAGAGAGACAATTTAAAAATTATTGGTCTACCTGAAAATCATGACAAAAAGAAGAGCCTGGACAGTATCTTTCAGGAAATCATCAAGGAAAACTACCCTGAGGTCCTTGAACCAGAGTGTAAAATAGCCATAGAATGTATCCACTGATCACCTCCTGAAAGAGAGCTGAAATTGAAAACACCAAGGAATATAGAGGCCAAATTCCAAAATTACCAGGTCAAAGAGAAAATGCTGCAAGCAGCCAGAAAGAAACAATTTAAATATCATGGAACCACAGTCAGGATTACACCCGACCTAGTAGCTTCTACGTTAAAAGACTGTAGGGCATGGAATATGATATTCCATAAGACAAAGGAATTTGGATTACAACCAAGGATCAACTACCCAGCAAAAATGAGCATGAACTTTCAGGGGAGGATATGGATATTCAATGAAATAGGGGACTTCCATACCTTCCTGATAAAAAGACCAGAGCTCAACAGAAAATTTGATCTTCAAGTACAGGACTCAAGGGAGACATAAAATGGTAAATGGGACAGAAAGATATACTATGTTGTTAATAAGGGCAAACTGTTTACATCCTTACAAGGGAAGATGATACTTTTAACTTTTTTATTTTATTTTATTTTATTTTTTAATAAATTTATTTTTAATTTTCAACATTTACTTCCACAAGATTTTGAGTTCCAAATTTTCACCCCATTTTGCCCTTCCCCCCACCCCAAGATGGCATGCATTCTGAATACCCCTTCTCTTAGTCTGCCTTCCCTTTTATCTCTTACCCCCTTCTCTTATCCCCTTCCTCTTCTATTTTCCCGTAGGGTAAGATAGATTTCTGTACCCCATTTCCTACATTTCTTATTTCCCAGTTGCTTATGAAAACATTTTTTTAACATGTGTTTTTAAAACTTTGGGTTCCAAATTTTCTACCTCCCTCCCCACCCACCCTTATTGAAAAGGAAAGCAACTCAATATAGGTTATACATGTGCAGTTATGCAAAACACGTCCATAGTAGAAATGCTGTTAAAAACTAACTCTATTTCCCTTAATCCTATCCTGCCCTCCCCCATTTATTCTATTCTTTCTTTTCACCCTGTCCCTCCTCACAAGTATTTGCTTCTGATTACCCCCTTTCCCAATCTGCCTTCCTCTCTATCATCCCCCTACTCTCTTGTCCCCTTTAACCCCTATCTTCCTGTAGGGTAAGGCATATTTCCATACTCAATTGAGTGTGTGTGTTATTCATTCCTTCAGTCAAATTATATGAGAATAAGATTCACTCATTCCCTCTCACCTTCCCCCTCTTCCCCTCTGCTGTAAGAGCCTTTTCTTTTCTGTTTTTTTTCCTGAGATGATTTTCCCTGTTCTACCTCTCCCTTTCGCCTTCTCCTAGTATAATCCTCTTTTACCCCTTAATTTTATTCTCCAGGTATGATACCTTCATCTTCAACTCACCCCGTGCCCTTTATCTATCTATCTATCTATCTACCTATCTATCTATCTATCTAGATACACACACACACACACGCACACACACAGACATAATTTTTTGCCTCCAACTACTCTAATACTGACAAAGGTCTCATGAGTTACAATTATCATCTTTCCATGCAGGAATGTAAACAGTTCAACCTTAATAAGTCTCTTATGATTTCTCTTTCCTGTTTACCTCTTCATGTTCCACTTGAGTCTTGTATTGGAAAGTCAAATTTTCTACTCAGCTCTGGTCTTTCCATCAAGAATGCTTGAAAGTCCTCTATTTCACTTAATGACCATTTTTTACCCTAAAGGATTATACTCAGTTTTGCCAGGTAGGTGATTCTTGGTTGTAATCCTATCTCCTTTGCCTTCTGGAATAGTATATCCCATGCCCTGTGGCCCCTTAATGTAAAAGCTGCTAAATCTTGTGTTATCCTGATTGTGTTTCCACAATATTTGAATTGTTTCTTTCTAGCTGCTTGCAAAATCTTCTCCTTGACCTGGGAACTCTGGAATTTGGCTACAATATTCCTAGGAGTTTTCCTTTGGGCATCTCTTTCAGGAGGAGATTGGTGGATTTTTTCAATTTCTATTTTGCCTTCTGGTTCTAAAATATCAGGTCAGTTTTCTTTGATCATTTCTTAAAAAATGATGTCTAAGCTCTTTTTTTGATCATGGCTTTCAAATAGTCTAATTATTTTTAAATTCTCTCTTCTGGATCTATTTTCAGGTCAGTTGTTTTTCCAATGAGATATTTCACATTGTTTTCTAATTTTTCATTCTTTTGGATTTGTTTTACAGTGTCTTGATTTCTCATAAAGGCACTAGCTTCCGTTTGCTCCATTCTAATTTTTAAAGAAGTATTTTCTTAAGTGAATTTTTGGACTTCCTTTTCCATTGGGCCAATTTTGCTTTTTATGGCATTCTTCTCCTCATTGGCTTTTTGGATCTCTTTTTCCATTTGGGTTAGGCTATTTTTTAAGGTGTTATTTTCTTCAGTATTTTTTTTTTGTGTCTCCTTTAGCAAGCTGTTGACTTGTTTTTCATGATTTTCTTGCATCACTCTCATTTCTCTTCCTAATTTTTCCTCTACTTCTCTTACTTGCTTCTCAAAATCCCTTTTGAGCTCTTCCAAGGCCTGGGATTGATTCATATTTTTCTTGGAGGCTTTGGATGTAGGAGCTTTGGCTTTGTTGTCTTCTTCTGGTTGTATGTTTTGATCTTCTTTGTCACCAAAGTAAGATAATATAGTCTGACTCTTTTTGCACTGCTTACTCATGATCCTGGCCAATTACTTGAGTTTTAAACTCTTTGTTAGGGTAATAGTCTGCTTCCAATGTGGAGTATGTACTGTCCCAAGCTTCAAGGGTTTTGTGCAACTGTTTTCAGAGCTACTTCTAAGGACCTGTAAGTTTTCCATTCTTTCAAGTTGCTATGATCAAGGGGCGAGGTGTTTCCTCTCCACCACCTCACTGGCTTGTTGTTTAGATTTTGATGGCTTAGAATGAGTGTAAATAACAATTGCTTTCTGTTCCAGCCAGTAACCCTAAGGATCTTCCACTCTCAGATTGATATTTCTGTGAAGGTAAATTGGGCAATCTTTTGTCTCAATTCTTACCTAGCCCTTAGTCATTGAATGGGCATTGCCTTGGACAAACTGAAACCTGGGAAAGACATTAGTTTCAAAAGGCCAAGTTCATCCATTACAGCCTGAGCCACAGCCATCATTTTAACTTTAGTTTTGCCACTGATTCCAGAGGATAGAGGGAGACTGAATACTTTGTACAGCTCTGCCTTACTGAAATCTAATTTACATTCAAATCAAGATATCAACCACATGATATCATTGGTCCTCTTTGAAAATGAAAGATAGAATTATAATAATATGACAACAACAGAAACAGCATACTTAGCTTAAATATGCCTCACAATAATATAGCAAATTTCAATTTCTCAGATGGCTTTCATGTAGATTAAAATATTTGATTCTCAAAATTATCCTGTTACATAGGGAAAGGAAATGGGTTACAGTGGTTAAATCCATTTCTGCCTAAGACTTTTTCTAGCTGTTAGAACTTACTCCATCTACAGAACTAAGGTATTTAATATTAGAGTTTAATACAGATTTTCTAGGGTGTTTAGTCCAATGCCCCAACCCTTGTAAATTTCCACTCTATAGCATTTGGCATAAATTCATATTGAACCTCACCTTGAAGATCTATGGTAAGAGGAAGCTCAATGACTTCCAAGAATAAAAAAAAAACTTTAAGGATTGTATAAATATAAAATATTATCTGGCATCATCCTCTCCAAGTTCTTTTAAATGCTGATTTTCAGTCAAGATATTAAGTATCTGTTCCAGCTTTGCATTATATTTAAATTTCATAAACACATTATGTATGGACTCTTAAAACCACTGTTTTAAGTGTTAATCAGCATAGATACTTTCAATCAGCAAGATGTCCCTAGGACACTCCACAAGAAAATTTCCTTAGGTATATCAGAAATGAATTACATACTACTTTTTCATATTCTCTATTATCTGATCACTAACCCATCCAAAATCCACCTAATTTTATTCTTGCCTAGCTCACCTAGCACTTGGCATGGTGGCTGGCACATAGTATATAGTAGACATTTAGTAAATGCTTAAAGACTTGATTTGACTGGACATATTTTTGTATTGCCAATTTGGATATTGTTAGGTCTGTCAAATACCTTACTGACATAAAGGTACACTATGTGTCTAAAATCACAATGGTCTAAAAGTCATATAATCATGTGAAATTAAACATGGAAGAAAACAGAAGTTGACTGAAGATATCACATTATGTTATTGAAAAATTTGCTCTCTTTTAGTACCAAAACCTTCACTTTCTGGGGAAACCTTGCTGCAACTCAAATTTGACCAAGGGATAATGCCATAAGTTCATAGGCAGTCACTCCTGAAAGTATTTTGCATGATTCCTCATCTTTATTAGTCAAACAAAGGTCACACAGAGAGAGGTCACAACAAGTACACTTTCAAGGATTCCTGATGAAATGAACAGAGACAAATAGAAAATTTTACATTCAAAAACATGACTAAAGGTAAACAAAAGAAGGTAAACAAGAGGGAAAAATCATAAAGGAATAAACAATGTAGAATGATTTACATTTTAATATGGGAAGAGAATGCATTAACCTTTCAGAATGTTATAATCATAAGAGTTCTTAGAAGGAGTCTAATTAAATAGAGTGTCTGGGTGTGATCCTGTTATGTTGGGATAACATCAAAAGAAGAATGGAAGGATAAGAAAGAGGAAAACATTAGAAGAGAGGGTAAAGGGAAGGGAGAATGGGGAAAACTACCACGTAGAAATTGGATAGGCAAAAAAAGAGTTAACAATGCAATGTACATCAGGCGATGGTTCAAACACAATCTCTTCAAACTGGTTCAAGAATGGTTAAGTAAACAGTACACACAGTTTGATACAAAAATTGATCTTAACCAATATAGAAGTAGGAGAAAAAGAAGTGATAAAGCGGGGCAGTTTAAAAGAGAGAGTGTTCGGGAGCAAAACAGACTCTGGAGGATGGGACAAGGTAAAAATTAAAGATGTATATATATATAATAGAATGGAGGAAAATACAGTTAGCTATAATATATTTGAATATGAATAGGATGAAATGGAAAAGGGTAGCAAAATGGATTAGAGATTAGAATATATCAATATGTTCTTTTAAGAAATACACTTGAAATAAAAAGATACAGAGAGTTAAAATAAGAGTTTGGACAGAACTAATTTTGTTTCAGCTGAAGTGAGAAAGGCATTATGATGTCATACAAATTAAAAAAAAGTGTAACTATAAAAATATAAACAAGGAAAATATATTTGACTAACAGTTACCATGGATAAAAAATTAATATTAATACTGAACATATATATTTATTAGTTAGATAAAGGTCACAACAAGTGAACTTTCAATTATTCCTGGTCAAAAGAATAGAGCTTAATAGAAAATTGGACAAACACAAGACTCAGGAGAAACAAAAGGAAAACTTAAGGATGAAATCATAGAAAGAAGTCTAATGAAGGCTGAGCATTCTTAATGTGGGAGAGGATTAGATATCCTCCTTCAGAATATTGTAGTTGTAAGGTTTCTTGTGTATCAACAATATAGAATCTGATTTTGTTTAATTTTTTTTTTGGTGAGGCAATTGGGGTTAAGTGACTTGCCCAGAGTCACACAGCTAGTGAATATTATGTGTCTGAGGCCAGATTTGAACTCTGGTGCTCCTGACTCCAGGGTTGGTGCTTTATTCACTATACCACCTAGGTGCCCTTGCATCTGAATTCTTAAAGGAAAAGAGAAAAGGATTATACAAAAAAATAGACAGCAATACTATACTCTTTGGGATGTCAATTTACCCCTACCAGACCAAGATAAATCTAAAATTAAAATGAATAACAAAAAAATTAAGGAGATGAAGAAAATTTGAGAAAAAAAGGTAAGTATGTCATCTCAAGAATATTGAATAGTAAAGGAATATATACTTAAACTCAGCAGTGCATGGCACCTTCACACAAATTGCCATTGTATTAAGGTATAAAAATCTCAAAAAAAGTGAAGTAAAGTTATATTATTTTCTATTCCAATTCAGCTCTTTCCACATATCTATCATATCTAAAGTATCTAAGATTCTATTCACCTCCTTGACTCCTTTCATATTTATTTTTGGTTAGATTTTTTTCTAGCTCTGAGAGGGGAAATTTGAAGTCTCCCAATATTATAGTTTTGGTATCTGTTTCTATCTATAATTTAATTATCATTTCCTTTCAAAAACTGGATACTATAGCATTTGGTGCATATAGGCTTAGTATTAATATTGCTTCATTATCTATGGTACATTTAATCATAAAAAAATTTCTCAATATATCTCTTAAAATTAGATCTATTTTGAT
Organism: Vombatus ursinus; assembly: GCF_900497805.2. Classification (NCBI taxonomy): domain Eukaryota; kingdom Metazoa; phylum Chordata; class Mammalia; order Diprotodontia; family Vombatidae; genus Vombatus; species Vombatus ursinus. The sequence continues at coordinate 12,903,807 of NW_020954642.1, forward strand.
AATTTCCACTTCTGGGAGCCAAGATAGTGGAGTAAAAAGGTAGTTGCTCTCACCCTCCCCTATCAACCTCTGAAAGCCCAGAAAAATATCACCCCAGGAAAAACCCTGGAACAGTTGAACCAGAAGAAAAACAGGGAGCAGTAGTCAAAAGACCACAGAGGTCCATTTTCTGTATAGAATTTTAAAATTGCCTTAAAAAGTGCAGACAAAACACACAGTCTCATAAAAGGGAACATTTTCAAAAAGATAGATGAGAAATATTTCTAGGCACAAGAAGACAGAAAAAAACATCACAAGATTTGAGACTTGAAGCCAATAAGCCAGGACCTCAGTAAAGTTAAATGTCTATCTATACTGCAGAATTCTTTTGTTATCTGAGTTTGAGTAATGACTACCCTTTAAGAAATAGGAATATGGGACTTCCACTTCTGGGAGCCAAGATGGCAGAGTAAGAAGGTAATCACTCTCACCCTCACGTATCAACCTATGAAAGCCCAGAAAATATTGCCCCAGGAAACTCTGGAACAGCTGAACCAGAAGAAAGATGGGGAGCAGTAGTGCAGTAGCCCAGGTAGCTTGAGAGATTAATGGGAGAGGCCCCACTTGCCCTGGGGCAAGGGGAGCAGTACAGAATGGGAGGCATTCCAGACAGCTAGCAGAAATCCCTACTTTAACACACCAGGAGGAGATCCTGAAACTCAGATGGTGGAGCAGGCAAACACCAACACCTGGACCTCTGAGTCACTTAGTGAGGGCAGGGGAACCAGTGGAAACCAGCTCAGAAAATCACTATGTGCCTCAGCATTCTATAGCAAATGGGTCTCCCAATGCCTCAGCAAAAATAAGGGAAGCTGCACTACAAAGGGCCCTGGGCAGATAAACACCCTACCACATTCGTCTGAAAGGAGCTGAAGAAAGTGAAAGGAAAGGAAAAGCAGGCAACCAAGAGTTGCCCAAGAGTTCCAGCCTTGCTGATTCCAGCCCAACACCAGGTAAGCTGACAAAACCTTAGAGCCTCCAACTGCCAACATTAGAGGACCCAGTACATAAAGCCATCCAACAGGCCCTAGGCTCCCAACACAAGAAGCTTGGGTCAGTGCCCTCTGCTCCCCAGCAGGAGAGCCCAATCTCTTTGAAGGCCAGGGAAAAATCAAACAACATGAGCAAAAAGAAATGTATCATAGATTCATATCATGAGAAGAGTGAAGATCCAGGCAGAAATTCTAGAGGACAACATTGTCAATACACGCACATCTGCAACCTCAAAAAGGAATATGAATTGGTCTGATGCCCAAAAAGCCTTCTTAAAAGAGTTCAAGAAGGATTTTAAAAGTCAAATGAGAGAGGTAGAAGAGTCCCTAAAAAATACAATTGGCCAAATGGGGAAGGAGGTTCAAAATCTAATAGAAGAAAACAATTTGTTAAAAATTAGAATGGGGAAAATGGAAGCTAATGACTCTATGAGACAGCAAGAATCAGTCAAACAGAAACAAAAAAAATGAAAAATAGATGAAAACATAAAATATCTCATTGGTAAAAACCGTTGTTATACCCAGAAAATCGATCCAGGAGAGACAATTTAAAAATTATTGGTCTGCCTGAAAATCATGATGAAAAAAAAAAGAGCCTGGACAGTATCTTTCAGGAAATCATAAAGGAAAACTGCCCTGAAGTCTTAGAACCAGAAGGTAAAATAGCCATAGCAAGAATCCACTGCTGACCTCCTGAAAGAGATTCCAAATTGAAAATTCCAAGGAATGTAATAGCCAAATTCCAAAATTACCAAGTCAAAGAGAAAATACTGCAAGCAGTCAGAAAGAAACAATTTAAATATCATGAAACCACAGTCAGGATTACACAAGACCTAGTAGCTTCTATATTAAAAGACCATAGGGTGTGGAACATGACATTACATAAGGCAAAAGAGCTTGGATTACAACCAAGGATCAACTATCCAGTGAAAATTAGCATGATCTTTCAGGGGAGGATATGGATATTCAATGGAATACGGGACCTCCACACCTTACTGATAAAAAGCCAGAGTTCAACAGAAAATTTGATCATCAAGTACAAGACTCAAGAGAGACATAAAAAGGTAAATGGGACAGAAAGATACAATATGTTGTTAATAAGGGCAAACTGCTTACATCCCTACAAGGGAAAATGACACTTGCAACTCTTGAGAACTGTATTGTTATTACACCATGTTAAAGGAGTACTTTGACTTTGGTGTAATGATAAAAAAAAATCTAATCAATTGGGTTAAATGGATCCAAGTAAGTGTATTAGTCTTATCTAAGAAAATGTACTGACAAGGGAGGAGGCAGACAAGGGTACATTACTTTAGAGGAAAAGACACAAAAACCTATTACAACAGAGGGAAGGAAGGAAAGGAGTTTAGCTGTGTTTGAACCTTACTCTCATCAGATTTGGCTCAAGAAGGGAATAACATAATCAGGTATAGAAACCTTACTTGCCCTATAGGCAGTCAGAGGGAAAAGGGGAAAGAAAAGGGAGGGGGGATAGAATGGAAGGAAGAAGCACTACGTGTAAAGGGAAAGAAAAGGGAAAGGGATAATAGAAAGGAGGAGGGACTGAGGAAGGTGGTGGTCAAAAGTAAAACACTAATGAGGAGGGAAAAGGAGAAAGGAGAAAGAAAAGCATAAACTGGGGGGGGAGGATGAAAAAAAGACACAGAGAGTAATCATAACTGTGAATGAGAATGGGATGAATGCTCCCATAAAATTGAAGTGGATAGAAGAATGGTTTAAAAACCATAATCTTACAATATGCTGTTTAGAGGAAACACATTTGAAAAACAGTGATACACACAGTAAAAGTAAAAGTCTAGAGCAGAATACATCATGCTTCGGATGAAGTAAAAAAAAAAAAAAAACAGGGGCAGCAATCCTGATCTCAGACAAAGCAAAAATAGATCTTATCAAAAGAGATAAGGAAGGAAACTACATCCTACTAAAAGTCACCATAGACAATGAAGTAATATCTTTACTAAACATATATGCATCAAATGGTATAGCATCCAAATTCTTAAAGGAGAAGTTCAGGAAGTTACAGGAAGAAATAGACAGCAAAACTATATTAGTGGGGGACCTCAACCTCCCCCTCTCTGAACTAGATAAATCTAACCACAAAATAAACAAGAAAGAAGTTAAGGAGGTGAATAGAACATTAGAAAAGATAGGTATGATAGACCTCTGGAGAAAACTGAATGGGGATAGAAAGGAATATATTTTCTACTCGACAGTACATGGCACATAGACAAAAATTGAGCATGTACTAGGGCATAAAAATCTCACAATCCAATGCAGAAAGGCAGAAATATTAAATGCATCCTTTTCAGATCATGATGCAATAAAAATTATATGTAAATGATTGGGTCAAACAACAAATCATAGAAACAATCAATAACTTCATTCAAGAGAATGGCCTTAATGAGACAATATACCAAAACTTATGGGATGCAAAAGCAGTTCTTAGGGGAGGCTTTATATCTCTAAATGCTTACATAAATAAAATAAAAAAAGAGGAGATCAATGAATTGGGCATACAACTAAAACAAAACTAGAAAAAGAACAAATTAAAAATCCTCAATTAAACACCAAATTAAAAATATTGAAAGCCAAAGGAAAAATTAATAAAATTGAAATTAAGAAAACTCTTGAACTAATAAATGAAAGTAAGAGCTGGTTTTATTAAAAAAAAAGATAAACCTTTGGCTAATTTAAATAAAACAAAGAAAGAAGAAAATAAAATTACTAGTATCAAAAATGAAAAAGGTGAATCTACTGTCAAGGAAGAGTAAATTAAAACAATAATTAGGAATGATTTTGCCCAACTATATGCCAACAAATTTGACAATTTTAGTCAAATGGATACATATTTACAAAAATATAAATTGCCCAGATTAACAGAAGAGGAAGCAAAATACTTAAATAACCCCTTCTCAGAAAAAGAAATTGAACAAGCTGTTGATGAACTCCCTAGGAAAAAATCTCCAGGGCCAGATGGATTTACATGCGAATTCTATTGAACAGTTAAAGAACAATTAATTCCAATACTATATAGACTACTTGGGAAAATAGGTGAAGGAGCCTTACCAAATTCTTTTTATGATACAAATGTAGTGCTGATACCTAAACCAGGAAGAGTCAAAAAAGAGAAATAAAATTATAGAACAATTTCTCTAATGAATATAGATACAAAAATTTTAAATAAAATATTAGCAAACAGATTACAGCAACTTATCACAAGAATATTGCTCTATGACCTAGTAGGATTTACACTAGGAATGCAGGGCTGGTTCAATACTAGGAAATCTATCAGCATAATTGTTCATATAAACACCAAAACTAAAAGAAACCACATGATCATCTGAATAGATGCAGAAAAAAAACTTTTGACAAATTACAACACCCATTCCTACTGAAAACACTAGAGAGCATAGGCATAAATGGAGTCTTCCTTAAAATAATACATAGTATCTCTCTAAAACTTTCAGCGAGCATAATACATAATGGGGACAAGCTTGAAGCATTTCCAATAAGATCAGGGTGAAAAAAGGATGTCCATTATCACCACTGTTGTTCAATATTGTCCTGGAAACATAAATAAAATAGAAAAAGAGGAGATCAATGATTGGCCATACAACTAAAACAAAACTAGAAAAAGAACAAATTAAAAATCCTCAATTAAACACTAAATTAAAAATATTGAAAGCCAATGGAAAAATTAATAAAATTGAAATTAAGAAAACTCTTGAACTAAGTTATGAATAGCAATAATAGAAGAAAAAGAAATTGAAGCTATTAGAATAGGCAAAGAAGAAACAAAGTTATCACTCTTTGCAGATGACATGAAGATATACTTAGAGAATCCTAGAGAATCAAGTAAAAAACTACTTGAAATAATAAAACAACTTTAGCAAAGTTGTAGGCTATAAAATAAATCCACATAAGTCATCGGCATTTCTACATATTACCAACAAAGCCCAATAGCAAGAGATAGAAAAAGAAATTCCATTTAAACTTACTGTAGACACTGTAAAATATTTAGGAATCTACCTACAGTAACAAACCCAGAAACTAAATGAACACAATTACAAAACACTTTTCACATAAAAAAAAAGTTAGATCTAAATAATTGGAAAAATCAGTTGCTCATGGGTAGGCTGAGCTAATATTATAAAAATGACAATTGTACCTAAGCTAATTTACTTATTCAGTGCCATACCAATCAAAGTATCAAAAATTATTTTATAGAGTTAGAAAAAATAATAACAGGATTTATTTGGAAGAACAAAAGTTCCAGAATATCAAGGGAAGTAATGAAAAGCAATGCAGTAAAAAATGGCCTAGCCATTCCAGATCTTAAATTATATTATAAAGCAGCAATCATCAAAATTTCTTGGTACTGGCTAAGAAATAGAGTGGTAGATAAGTAGAATAGGTTAAGTATGCAAGACACAGTAGTCAATGACTATAATAATCTATTATTTGATAAACCCAAAGACCCCACCTTCTTGAATAAGAACCCACTCTTTGACAAAAACTGCTGGGTAAACTGGAAAAGAGTGTGGCAGAAACTAAGCATTGATCAAAATCTCACACCATATACCAAAATAAAGTAAAAAGGGGTTTATGATTTAGATATAAATGCTGATACTATTAGCAAACTGGGAGAGCAAGGAAGAGTTTACCTATCAGATCTGTGGGGAACAGAAGAATTCATGACCAAAGAGGAGATAGAGAACATGACAAAAAGCAAAATGGATAACTTTGATTACATTAAATTGAAAAGTTTTTGCACAAACTAAATCAATGCAACTAAGATTAGAAAGAAGGCAGAAAATTGGGAAAGAATTAGACAACCAGTCTCTCTGATAAGGGCCTCATTTCTAAAATATATAGAGAATTAAGTCAAATTTATAGGGATACAAGTCATTTCCCAATTGATAAATGGTGAAAGGATATGAGTAGGCAGTTTTCAGATGAAGAAATTAAAGCCATCTATAGTCATTTGAAAAAATGCTCTTAATCACTATTGATTAGAGAAATGCAAATCAAAACAACTCTGAGGTACTACATCACACCTATCAGATTGACCAACATAACAAAACAGGAAAATGATAAATATTGGAGAAGGTGTGGGAAAATTGGAACACTAATGCATTATTGGTGGAGTTGTGAAATGATCCAACCATTTTGGAGAGCAATTTGGAACTATACCCAAAGGGCTACAAAATATGCATATCCTTTTTTTCCAGCAATAGCACTTCTAGGGCTATATCCCAAAGAGATCATACAAATGGAAAAAGGACCCACATGTACAAAAATATTCATACCAGCTCTTTTTGTGATGGCAAAGAATTGGAAATTGAGAGAATGCCAATCAATTGGGGAATGGCTGAACAATTTGTGGTATATAAATGTAATGGAATAATATTGTGCCATAAGAAATGATGAACAGACTGACTTCAGAAAAATCTAGAAAGACTTGTATGGTCTGATGCTGAGTGAAATGAGCAGAACCAGAAGATTCTCCTGGTTGAACACAATAATAGGCATGTTGTGCAATGACTAATATTCATAAACTTAACCCTTCCCAGCAATGCAAGGATCTAACACATCTCCAAAGGCCTCATGATGGAAAATGCTATTCACATCCAAAGAAAGAACCATGGGATTTAAATTCAGATCGAAGCATTCTATTTGCTATTTTTTTCCTCTTCTGTTGAGTTTTGTTTCCTCTTCTGGTGGTTCCTCCTATTAATTCTAATTCTTGCTTACAACATCACTAATGTGAAAACATCTTTAATAGGAATGTATATGTATAGCCTCTATCAGATTGTGTGCCATCTTGGGGAAGGTGGTGGGGAGGAAGGGGGAGAAAAATTTTAAACTCAGAAGCATATGGAAGTTATTGTTGATAAATCAAAATAAATTGATTAAAAAAACTCAAAAAACAAATTAGATCTATTTTACCTTTAATCTTATCTGAGATCATGATTCCTACCTCTGGTTGTTGTTGTTGTTGCTGTTGCTGCTGTTGTTTTTCTTTTACATCAGCTGAAGCATAATAAATTTTACCCCAGCCTATTATTAGTATTATTATTAATTTTTACTCTGTTTCTATATCTCATTTTAAAATGTGTTTCTTGTAAACAACATATTATCAGATTCTGATGTCTAATCTATTCTCCTATCCATTTCTGTTTTGTGGATGAGTTTATCACATTCACATTCAAAGTTGTGTATTTCCTTCTATTCTATATTTCCTTGGTATTCATTCTTCTCTCTCTTTTTACACTATCCCTCCTCAGATATCTAATTAACTTACAACCACTGCCTCCCTAATCTCTACCCCTTCTAAGAATCTCTTCTTTATCCTCTCCCCTTACCCTCCTATTTCTTGGTCTGCACAACCTTCTACAAGTCTTCCCCTTATCCTATTCATTTGCCTTTCTATTAGTCTGTATGTTAAGAAGACTTAAACTCTTCTAGATGTATATGCTATTCACTCTTTAAACCACTTCTGATGAGAATAAGGTTCTAGCACTACCATCCCTTCATCCTATCCTGCTTCCACTGTAATAATTCTTCCATTAATGCCTCATTTGTGTTAGATAATTACTGTATTTTATCTGCCCATAACCTGTTTTATTTTTTAGCATCATCTCATCATATTTAATTCAACCCCAAGCCATATATTTATATGTGTGTCTATATATATATGTGTGTGTGTGTATGTGTTGCATATATATAGCATATATATGTATGCATATATGTGAATGTATATTTATATATGTGTGTATTTATGTATATATGTGTTGCATATATAGTATATATATGAATGTGTGTATATATACATAAACATACATGAGTATATGTGTATATATGAACATATGTATAAATATACACACATATATATAGTCTTTCAAACTACACAAGTCATGATAGCTTTTTTTAAAGAATTATAGATAAAGTTTTCCCATACAAGAAGTAAACATTTTGTCCTTATTGAATCCTTTATAAGTTATCTTTAATGTTTACCTTCTTATGTTTCCCCTAAATTATAGTAGGCCAAATTTTTCATTCACTTCTAGTATTTTCTTTGAAAATACCTGAAAGTACTTTAGTTCATTAAATGATCATTTTGCTTTTCCATTCAGTATTACACTCAGCTTTTCTGGGTAATTTATTCTTGGCTGTACATCCAGGTCCTTTGCTCTTTGGAATATAATATTCCATGCCCTTCAGTCTTGTAATGTAGAAGCTGCTAAATCTTGTGTTATTCTAACTATAGCTCCCCAGTATTTCAATATTTTTTCCCTAGCTCCTTGTAATATTTTCTTCTTTGATTGGGAGCCAGAAAACTTAGCTAATATGTTGCTATGAGTTTCCATCTTGGGATCTCTTTCAGGTGGTGATCAGTGGAGTTTATAAATTTCTATTTCACACTCTTGTTCTAAAACTTAAAGGCAACATTTTCTTAATAATTTCTTGAAGTATAGTGTTTACCTTTTTTTTTATCAAAACTTTCAGGTACTCTAAGAATTTCTATATTGTCACTTCTCAAGATGTTCTCTAGCTCATTTGTTTTCTAAATTAGATGTTTCAGATTCTTTTCTACATTTTCATTCTTTTGAATTCATTTTATTATTTCTTGGAGTTTCATGAAATTATTAGCTTTCCCTTGCCCAAATATAATTTGAAGGGGTTATTTTCTTCCATAAATATTAGAATCTCCTTTTCCAATTGGTTGACTTTCTTTTCATAATTTTCTTATATTACTCATTTTTTTCCTAATTTTTATTTAACCTCTCTTATTTGATTTTTAAAGTCCTTTGTAAGCTCTTCTAAGAACTATCTTTGGGCATGTAGCTTTTTTTTTTTTGCTTTTTTCTTTGAAGTATAAGTAGCAATTTTAGCTTCATTATCTTTTTTCTGAGTTTGAACTCAGATATTCTCCATTACCATAATAATTATCCATGTTGGGTTCTTTCTGTTTTGTTAACTTCTTTATTTATTTTTATTTTTTAAGTTATTTATTTTTAGTTTTCAGCATTTACTTCCACAAGATTTTGAGTTCCAAATTTTTTCCCCATCTCATCCCTTCCCCCACCCCAAGATGGCATGCATTCTGAATATCCCTTCTCCTACTCTACTCTCCCTTCTATCCCCCCCTTCTCTTATCCACTTCCTCTTCAATTTTCATGTGGGGCAGGATAGATTTCTATACCCCATTTCCTATGTGTCTTATGTTCAACTTCCATGTGAAAACATTTTTTAAACATGTGTTTTTAAAATGTTGGGTTCCAATTTTTTTCCTTTCCTCCTTCCCCATCTACCCTCATTGAGAAGGCAAGCAACTAAATACAGGTTATACATGTGTAGTCATGCAAAACACTTCCATAGTAGTCATGTTGTGAAAAAATAGCTATATTTTCCTTCATCCTGTCCCACCCTCCATTTATTCTATTCTCTCTTTTGACCCTGTCCCTACAAAGAAGTGCTTGCTTCTGATTACCCCCTCCCCCACTCTGCCCTCCCCTCTATCATCCTCCTGATCTCTTGTCCTCTTCCCCCCTGCCCATTTTCCTGTAGGGTAATATAGATTTCCACATCCAGTTGAGTTTGTATATTATTCTCTTCTTAGGTCAAATCTAATGTGAATAAGATTCATTCATTCCCTCTCACCTTCCCCTGTTTCCTATCCAATGTAAAAGCCTTTTCTTGCCTGTTTTATGTAAGATAATTACCCCATTCTATGTCTCCCTTTCTCCTCTCCATATAATCCTCTCTCACCCCTTAATTTTACTCTCCACATATCATCCCTTCATCTTCAACTTACCCTGTGCCCTCTATCTATCTATCTATCTATCTATCTATCTATCTATCTATCTATCTATCTATCTATC